>NC_080070.1:38161073-38461357 GCF_949987535.1 Balaenoptera acutorostrata | reverse complement strand
GGACAGGAGAACAGATTAGAATTTCCGTGTGTCTGTGTGTATGGTATGATATATATATATATATATAATTTTTTTTACCTTAAAAATAAAGTAAGCTCTCCTAAAGTCTCTTGTTTGAATTTTCCCTGGTGCATTCCCTAAATCACACGATACTGGGACTGTGAGGCCTGGAGAGAGAAAAGGGGATTCTGCCTGGAGGGATGAATCCACGCAGTTCTTCACTCCCAGCATATGGTGAAAGACTGCAACACACCTGGGCCTGGCTAAGAGGATGTACAAATAAGATTACATCAGTTTAACTGAACTCTTTTACAAATCTACAAATGGCTTAAAAAGATTCCTGCAAAGGAAACATGGATTAAGAATAGCACTAATGGGCTTCCCTGGTGGCGCAGTGGTTGAGAATCTGCCTGCCAATGCAGGGGACACGGGTTCAAGCCCTGGTCTGGGAAGATCCCACATGCCGCAGAGCAACTAGGCCCGTGAGCCACAATTACTGAGCCTGCGCATCTGGAGCCTGTGCTCCGCAACAGGAGAGGCCGCGATAGTGAGAGGCCTGCGCACTGCGATGAAGAGTGGTCCCCGCTTGCCACAACTAGAGAAAGCCCTCGCACAGAAACGAAGACCCAACACAGCCATAAATAAATAAAAAATAAATAAATAAATAAAAATTAAAAAAAAAGAGAGTTCTTAGTAATTATTGAAAAAAAAAAAAAGAATAGCACTAATAACATAAGCACGTGCAAACAAACAGAAAATGGTAAAATGGACCCTTCTATGGATTTACCTTAATCAGCCATATGTTATACGTAAAAATTGAATATCTAATCAGATCTGAAAATAAGAGGGCAAAAACAAATCAGGCAACACAGGCTGAATCATCAGGAAAACTACTTGAAATACGGATTATATACCCACTATCATTAATTATGCATTGTGTCCTATCACTTGTGTTTTAGACATCAGCTATTAAAACCAGATATCAAAATAAACTACTTGGTCCAAAACTCATCAAACTACATACTTTAAAATAGGTGCAGTTTTCTGTAAATAAATTATAAAAAAAATAATGAGGCAAAAGATATAACCTTCAAATGCCTGTATCACAAAGAAGTAAGCTTAGGTTAAAAATAATGAAGCATATTTAATCACATTGCTCTCACTAAAATCATATGATTTTGTTACATGATTAAAAGGGCTTTATAGTATTAATAAAAATTAAATAAAGTTTATTTTAACTTTATTTCCTCTTATAAAATCTGTTTTTGGAAGTGCTTTATATTATGCTTAATAAGAGTATATAGTATATACACATAACTTGTAAATAAAAATACGTGTTTTATGAGTGCAGACTCCAATGTTCTGCCAATGGAATTTCACTAATACAGGAGATATCGTATGAATTATGTGAAATAGAAATGTTTGGAAAGTGTTTGGATAGGTCCTTGGAGAGAAAGAAGTCCAGTAGCAGTGACAGCACCTTATCTTTGCATCCCCCCCCCACCATTTTTATTCCTCTATCTTCACCCCTACCATGGCAAATGTTTTTTTATAATATATGGTCCAGCTAATTCTTTTTTTAATAAATCATTAAAACGTCTGTTATAAGGAACAGCAAGCATAGCCTCCACTACTCCTGGAAGGTTCCAAAAGCAATATGCAGTGATAACATAATGTCATGTGCCTAAATTATTTTTGTAATACGAATTACCCTAGCATAATTCACATTAAATTTCATTTGTGACCTTTCATCTAAGCCACCCTGCTTGATTAGGATCTCTGGTATGTCTTTTCAGCCCTTTCAAATGCTTACTGTCCTGAATGGGACTCCCATAAACTAAATTTGTCACCTGCTCCCTGTTTCATTAACCCAATCATGAACACATTAAATATTGAGTCCCTTGGGCAAAGGCCTCATGTAACCAATTCTCAGAGCTTCAGTAAGGCAAGTGCCTTGATTACAGGCTTGTTTGCTGTCTCAGAGGAAACATGGACAGATAATGAGTAAGAAGACAATAAAGTAAGCAGGAGAGAAGAATGGGAGAGAGGAGGAAAGGAAAAAAGCCAACTCTGGAAGTGGGCTCTATGGGAATACACTGACAAAGGTCAAAGGTCAAAGACTGCTTCCTCTTCCTCTTCCCACATCTCCAAGGATCACACTGTGAAGCTGGGAAGTGAAGGTGGGGACCTATGGTTCAGAGAGGAGAGAAAAGCTCTTTCTAAGTCATAGGTCAAAACTCTGAAGGAAAAGCTGATTTGGGTGAAAGATTAAGCTCCACTCTGAGGACATCAGGGGTTTCCTCGTCCAACATGGCCTGAATTTCAGAGGATTCAGGAGTTCAATCTTCTTTTGAACCACTCCTGTTATTTTTAGGCAAATGAAATCACAATAATGTTTTTCAATACATGTAACAATTTCACATTCATAAAGTTACACTACATTTCAGAATTTTTTCACTTCAGTGAATATAAAACCATCACGGCCAAACTTAGGAATCTATTCTCTATCATGTATCAAGTCAAGATGTAATGATAACAATCATCCTATATTTACCTTAAATTTCATTTAACAGCAAAAGTGATATACAATTATTTCACCACTATTTCACCATTATTTCACTCATGATATAATTGATCAAAGAGAATTCTAGATATGCAGCCCTAACCAACCCTGTCTCCTCAAAGAAGTCTCACCACTGGATTTAACAGGGATAGTTGACTAAAGGAATAGTTTTTTGATTAACATAAAAATTAATTTAAGATAAACATGGACACATGAAAAGAAAAAAGATGAGAGCCATGGGACATGGACACAGTTATAAAGATGAGGATATGAACACTTTCCCATGGCTGTATCTAAAACTTTGAGAAATCCTCCTTTTCAGACACTAGCATTTTCTAAACTCCCTCACAGTGCACTGCACAGATATAACCACTCACAGGTACTATTGTCAAAGTCTACACCAACTCAAGAAGAAGAAGAAAGAGAATACATTTAAGAGCCAATAAAATTAAGAATTTCTTTAACTTTTAAGAGCAAACTTTAGAAAAATTCTTAGTTGTAATGGAAAGAATTAAGATCATTTCCAAGGTGGTGGCTAAAAGGAGCACCACATTCAATTCAGGAACTTCACAAGCTGGACATCAAGTCCGTGTAGCACGTTTCACAGTTAGGCAGAGAGAAAACACATCTGCAAAGCGCTGCCAACTCCAATAGAAAGCCGATTTCATCTGCAACTCCTTCAAGGAGACTTACAGAGAAAAAGCATGGATGAGCTTCCCTCCTTAATTTTAAGCCATTTAAAGGTTAAACGTACAATTTAACAGGAAAAGAATGGCCTGAGTTCATTAGGTTACGAGGTATTTGAGATAACTGTTAATAATCCCTCATGTCCTACTTTACCACTTGTTCTCTTTTTTTGCATTCCTTCATTGCACACAAATGGACGCTTTCCAGTATAAAAGGGAACGGATGGAGTTAAAAACTACTCATCTCCCCCGACCCATCTGCGTGTCTTTCCTACAAAGTGATGGTCACACACGTGTACGTCATCATTTCCATTAGTCACCACTACGGATGGATTCGAGGCTGCAGCCCATGGATAGAAGGGAGTGCTGTGCACCCTTTGGAGGACAGCTGCATCCTGCCCCAGCTGGCCTGCCCAGTGCCTGGAGGACTGCAGAAGCGGGTCAGACGAGCAGGCAGTGGCAGAATTAAACCACAGAAACATTCACAGTCACAAAGAGAATGAGGGCCACACTGGAAAAGACTGTCCCGAAGTGACAGGCTTTGGTTTATGGGGTAGCTCAAGACAGATGCCCAGGAGTTGGGATGCAGACAAGACCTTCCTTCAAGGGAGGTGAGCCCTGGGCCTGCTACACACCAGCCTTCCTGTCACCTGATTTCCACTATCCCATCCTTCCATGTGATACCGAACAAGGGTCAGCACACACAGCAAAGTCTTTTTAAGCTCTCTCTGGCCACTTAAAATGTCTTCAAAATAAATACATCAAAGTTTTCCTTTAAAAACAATTATGAATGTAACTTTGACTCACAGTAGCCTTTCCAAAATTTTATTTTGTGGAACAATACTCTAGGAAGATGTTAATAATGTTCCATACACACACACACAAACAGGTGTATAAGATTTTTCAAGATGTTAAGAGATTCTTTTGCTGGAGAACTTCCCAGTGTCTTTGTTATGTTAATCTTCACTGGGAATTTCCCAGGGAAGAATAAAGTGGCGATGGTGGTGGTGATAGAAATGTTTACTGAGTGGTTCTGCAGAAACCAGATCAACATCATCTCATTTTTTTTACATGAATTAGCTTATTTAATCCTCAAAACAGACCTATTTAGTAAGTAAAATTGTACAGTATAAAGAGGAGGAAACTGAGACTTAGAGAGATTATAACGCAGCTAATAAGGAGCAAAGCAGGAACTTGAACCCAGATCTGGCTGAAGAGTACTGTTATTCATTCATTCATTCATGCAGTGAGCTGGTAAATATTTACTATGTGTAGGACACTCCTAAGATGTATTTTTCTCTAATAATAATGTTGCTAATTATGACCAACATCTTTCCTCCTACCAACTTCATATTTTTAAAAATGTCAAACTTACATGAAAAAGCTTAAAAGAAAACCCCAATGAATATCCATTCCTCCTGCCTGTGAAATTCACTTTGTATAAAGCAAAGTAAGTTTCAAAGAGGAAAAGAACATAAGGGAAGTCACGAAAGTGGGAAAAAGCACTAAACATTCAGAAGACATTTTGAAGGGTCAGTTCTGTCTCCAATAAAAGCAAAGCTAATTTCTTAAATCTTATATTTTATACCAAAGTAAAGGCAGTTGTCAATACGTGTATATTTAGCTCATGCCTTAGACAGCACCTCTTGATGAATATATGGGAAGGATCATTAAGATGTGCTAATATATCTTTATCGCTGCTCTATCTCCAGCACCAAAAACAGTGATACCTTGAGTGATAGCTGAGGGTCAACATTAAACAATTTTATTTGCAAACGTGTGCATAAATAGAAGTATATATTCTGTGGGTTTTACTGTGTCCTTCCTGATAGGACAATAGCACTCATTGCCTTGACCTCACGTGTATACTCAGGTGTAGCTGAGCATCTGCACACAGGTGGTCCCCCCTCCTCCCCTCCCCACCAAAAGATAGAGAAGTTATAAGCAGAAAACTCATTAACAGAGCCCACCTAAAAGTCACAAAGCAAGAAAAATTCCCCAGTTTAAAATAAACCACAAAAGGTGAAGACATCTACAATACCGTCCACTCTGACCAAACTGGAAAAGATTCTCTTGAAGGTAAAGCTAAGGTTCTAGAGAAGCCTCAAGACAGAAGCCCGGGGGGCTCCAGAATGCTGAGTCTGCACTTACTACCTGCCAGCCTTTCTCTCACAGCTTTCTACCCTCCTTCTGTCCTGCATACTATGATCAAAAAATTAAAGACATTTACTGATGGGACGCTTAAGATCTCTCCATGTCTCATCTCCTACCTGATGCTCTTTGTATCTCATTTGCACCCTCGTATGAGGAATAGATAATGAATATAGACTCTGCTCATGTCCTACAATTCTGCCAGGGTATGGCTGGGAGACTTACACTGTGAGCAAATCTTGGAAGGGGGGATTAGAGAGGAGGACACCTGTTATAGGACATTTGGGGCATCCAAAATCTTCTTCTTTCTTGTCTATTTTGAAGAGGAAGGGGCTATCTTTGACAGATCCCCATACTGTGAATGCTCCCTTCTATCACTCAGATGTGAGTTTTTTTTTTTTTAATTTTTATTTATTATTTATTTATTATGTTTATTTTTGTTTGTGTTGGGTCTTCGTTTCTGTGTGAGGGCTTTCTCCAGTTGCGGCGAGTGGGGGCCACTCTTCATCGCGGTGCGCGGGCCTGTCACTATCGCGGCCTCTCTTGTTGCGGAGCACAGGCTCCAGACGCTCAGGCTCAGTAGTTGTGGCTCACGGGCCCAGCTGCTCCGCGGCATGTGGGATCTTCCCAGACCAGGGCTCGAACCCGTGTCCCCTGCATTGGCAGGCAGATTCTCAACCACTGCGCCACCAGGGAAGCCCTCAGATGTGAGTTTTGATTAGGAAGTAAACTGTGTGAGGAAAGAGCTAGGCCCTGGACACCCTTTGTGCTGGCACAGGTGATGGCAGAGGCGGGGGTACTGAAGTCAGACATGCAGCAGCTTCGTGGGTCACGGCAGAGGCAATGTGGTTCAGGGGCTGGCAACAACGGCAGCTCTCTTGTCAGACTAGTCCCGGGGGGTGGTTCTAGGAAATGTTCATGGAAATTTAGCCTAGAGTGTGTTTCTGCATCCTTTCAGAGTCTGTAAGCCAGCTAATATCCCATAACAAATCCCATTTAAACCAGCTAGGGTGGATCCTATTATCTGCATCAAAGAACTCTAGCAGATACAGAACTCTCCGGTAATGAAAGGTTTTGAAATTGCAAAAGATCCCAGTCAGTGGAGCAAAAATTTCATAAACCAGTTCCATGCCACTCACCACCCCTCCATCTACATTAGAGGTTGTAAGGACACTAAGCCAGTCTTTTGCTTAGGGTTCTTTTAATCCAAAAAAGTAATACAGATTTCTCTCTTGGTGCTAATAGCAGAAGAGAAACAGGTGCTTTGTCTTGTTAGACAAGCTCCTATGATGATGGGGAATTGTCAACTACAAGAGGGCAGCTCTTACTGGCTGAACTGTGTGTTCCCCCCACCTCAAAATTCATATGTTGCAGCACTAATCCCTAGTACTACAGAACGTGATTATATTTGGAGATAGGATTTTTAAGCAGGTGACTAAAATGAGGAGGCCAGGGTGGGCCCTAATCCAATCTGACTGGTGTCCTTCTGAGAAGAGTAAATTTGGACACACGAAGAGACACCAAGGAGGAAAGACCATGTGAGGACACAGCGAGAAGGTGGCCATCTGCAAGCCAAAGAGAGAGGCCTCAGGAGAAAGCAACCCTGATGACACCCTGATCTTGGACTTCCAGCTTTCAGAAACGTGAGAAAATAAATGTTATTTAAGCCACCCAGCCTGTGGTCTTTCATTATGGCAGCCGGAGCTGCCTAATACAGCAACATAAAAGGCATTGATTGGACATGCAATCAACAAAGCAGGTTCTGGCCTTTATTCTGCCAGTTACCAGTGCTGGTTCCTGGGTAACTAGTTAAAACAACTTTGAGCTCGTCTCTGAACTCTTCTTCTCTCACTACACTTCAGACACACTGCCCTCTCAGTTCCTGAAACACGCCAAGCTTTTGCTCCTACCAGGGCATCTGTGTATGCCATTCCTTAGCGGAAGCCTCTTTCCCATCCTCTTCATACAGTTGGCTTTTTCTCAGCCTCAAGTTCTGAGACTTTGTGTCTTTTTTCTGAGAGGCTAGGCCCGACCACAGTAGCTAAAGTCACTCTCTCTTACTGCTTTATCTTCAAACTACATACCATGATTTTAACGACTATTTTTGTTTATTTGGTATTTTGCTGTTTTCCCTGGTAAGACATAAACTCCAAGAGAGAGGATACCATGTCTACCCTGGTCATTGTATTCCTAAAGCCCAGCAGAGTGTCTGGCTCCACATTAAGCTGTTGATAGATATTTGGTGAATAAATCAGTGAACTGGCTCTCCAACTCCAGACCACTGAATGGTGCTCAGCTGAGCTGATGGTAGAACCCGCCTAGGCACCTTACCCTTCTCAGGCTCTATCACTAAGATTCTGATTCAACTGGCCCAGGATGGTAGCAATTTAACAAGTTCCCCAGATGTTCTCATGCACAGCTGGATTTGGAGCCACTGGATGAGACAACTTCCAAGATCCACTTTAAAACTTATTTGTCTCCATGGTACTTTCATGTCATGGTACTTCTCCTCCCTCATGTCATCATATAAGCTATTCTAAGATAAAACAAACACTGTTGGCAGAATTACGAAGGGAGAATCACTGTCATCACCATGTAATGACACCAAGCGTGCAAAATGGGGCTGCCATCCAAGGATCAAAAAAATTAAAAGAAATCCATGGCATTCCCACATGATAAAACTTCAGGTGTTACAGCTTCTGTCCAAAGACAGAACAAACATAAACAGTGACATTCACACCTGACACTAAAAGGAAATGGCCCAAAATGTTAACTCTGGTTATCTCCAGATGGTGAGTTCATGGGTGATTTCATATCCTTTCTTTTTATCTCTTAAAAAAAATGTTACACAATGAACATTATTACATTTATAATCAGGAAAAATAATCACGTTACTTAAAAATAATCCTATTCCTAGAATCAAACTGGAAAGTGCCATGACACCAAGCAAACAAAACACACTGGCATCCGAATGTCAAGGGCCTGGCCAGAAAGGCCATGGAGGCAGTGCATCTGACCCCCTGAATGGTTGGCCAGAGCAATATGAGGCATTCAGAGATGCGCAGGAGACAGGAGTATGGGTATGAGTCAGCTGGGGAGGTATTCCAAGAGGAGGTTCAACTTCAGCTAAGTTGTAAAGGAATGGAAAATATACTGAACAAAAAAATTAAGTCTTTTACATGCTCATCGGGTGATAACTGGAAGGCTAAAAAACAAAACAAACAACGTGTAAATGACATGGTAAAGTACCGGGACTGCTGACTGCAGCTAAGAGGCATTCATTTCTTGCAGGAAACAGGCAGGGATGGGTTTCCTGCCAGCCGTTCTAGAGCTGATAGCTTTGACTCGCCTCCAGCACCTATGGGGAAAAGGAAAACTCCCCAGAGCAGCAGAGATGTACAAAGCATGCCTTCAAAGGCCACCGCTTGAAATCCCCGGGAATTCTTACACCCTTGCCTTGTGATTGCCATAGAAACCTATACCATACACCTATCAGATGAACTCTTGGCTGTCTGCTGCCACTAGCTGTTTAATGTCTGCTGCATTATTAGCATTTTTGGTGAAAGATATTGAATGACTTTGACTGCAGGGTGACTACATCCCATCTCAGCCCATTACTCACTGCACTTAAGAGTGTTCATCTCAAAGCAGGTATGTCATTATATACAGAGCCAAGAAAATTATGCATGGCCCACACAATAAGGGAAAGGAAAAAATGAATTGAAGGAAAATATAATAAACTCTAGATTGCTTTGTTCCTGCATAATAAGTTGTTCCTGCTTGTCTCATTGCTACTGGGAGTTGTATTAAAGACTGCGCTGCTATGTTCACCACCCAGTATCACCAGTTAGTAACAGGAATATAACTTCACTCCAGACAATCCCTCTGGGTCAGTTTCTTCAGCTGTAAAATGGAAAGAGTGTCTTGTATCCCTCATTGAAATGATCATTGAAATGATCAAATGATGCTAAAGCATCCTGTAATGACCCTGAAGGTTCTATTTTCCTAGAGTGCTTTGGGTCAAATAAGGAGGTAGACTAATACAGAGATTAAGAGCACTGGCTTTTTTTTTTTTTTAAATGACTCCTGACCTTTTTTTTTTTTTTTTTTTTTATTTATTTATGGCTGTGTTGGGCCTTCGTTTCTGTGCGAGGGCTTTCTCCAGCTGTGGCAAGTGGGGGCCACTCTTCATCGCGGTGCGCAGGCCTCTCACTATCGCGGCCTCTCTTGTCGCGGAGCACAGGCTCCAGACGCGCAGGCTCAGTAATTGTGGCTCACGGGCCCAGCTGCTCCGCGGCATGTGGGATCTTCCGGGACCAGGGCTCGAACCCGTGTCCCCTGCATTGGCAGGCGGATTCTCAACCACTGCGCCACCAGGGAAGCCCAAGAGCACCGGCTCTGAGTGTGGTTCCAGCTCCAGCCCTTCCAGGTATGTGAACGTGGACAAGTTATTAACCTCTCTCTAAGCCTCAGTTTCCTCGTCTGTAAGACAGAGATAATAATATCTATCCCATAGGTTTATTATGAAATTAAAAAAAAAAATAATTCACATAAAGTGCTCGGCACGGTTTCAGGCACATTACAAATACATACAGATTATTATACTAATGATAACTTCTGTCTAAAGCAAGGATCAGCTATAAGGCAACCTAAAGCAAAACACGCCATCCCAGATAGATACTTTCAGGAATCCCCCCTCTGGCTGGAGGGAGATTCACCTTTCTAGAGGCAGAGGTGGTGTCCTATTCATCCCTGTATCCCCGAGAATCTACTACAGGGCCCTGCACTTGGTGGGTGTTCATACTCTGGTCCAATTAATGGTCCCAAGATCCTTCTTGTTGATTCAGAGACCCTCTGATAGGAAGCAGGGTCTCTGTCTCCTTGGATTACCCCCAAGTGGTTCACCAGGGAATTACTTCTTTAATGAGTTAAAATGAAAGTACCCGAGTGAAACAGTTAAAAACAACAAAAAAGAGCGATATTAATGAATGATCTCATTAGGATGATTTCCCAACTTTCATCTCTAATTCCTCCGTGCTATACAAAAATGTGTCTCCTTCAGAGCAGTAAATGTGCCTGCCATTTAAAATGCACTCTGAGAGCCTTGAATAACACTGACTGGCTATTCTGAGCACCCAAATGATTCCCTGTTGCCTGACACGAGTACTGCCAGACAATGAATAAACCAATAAACCAAATCACCAGGTGGATGCAGGCTCAATGCTTTTCTCCTGAGAAGAATGAGTTATCTTTGGCTCTGTAGGCTAAATACATTTATAACACTCACACCTTTGCTAGTCTCATTCAAGCAGTCCTTTGACCAGCTATTAATGAAAGACACAATTCTTGCTTTCAAGGGGCTCTCAGCCCAACGAGAGAAGCAGCATGGGGTCATTGTTAAAAGGCAAGGCTCAACAGTAAGAATAACTTCTTGAAATCTCAATTCTGCCTCTTGTTGGAAGACTTAGAGAAAATGGCTTAACTTCTCCAATTCTCAGTTTCCTTATATATAATATGGGGGAAATAAGACCTACCACTCTCATAAGAAGAGATCAGAGAGCTACCTAGCTCTCTTTCTGTCTCATAAAGACACAGCAAGAAGAGCCCTCTGTAAACCAGGAAGACGGCCCTCACTAAAGACCCCGACCATGCCAGCACCCTGACCTCAGACTGCCAGCCTCCAGAACTGTGAGAAATAAATGCTTGTTGTTTAGGCCATCCAGTCTGTTAATTTGTTAGAGCAGCCCAAACTAAGACATGATTATCACTAGCAGTCGTGGTGATGGTGGAGGAGCATGTGCCACTGACAGACGTGGGCTGGGGTCAGAGCACAGATCAAGAGTACCCAATTCGGTGGGAAGTCACAAAAAAGACTTCCTGGAAAAGGAACTACTTGCCTAGAAATAGTCAAACAGGCAAAGAAGAGGGAACAGGAAAGATGGCAAACCAAAGATGGCATTTGCCCGCAGGCGTTTTTTACTCTGAAGGTAGGAAGAGGATGTAGCTGGGTGGTCCACACTTGCTTGGGTTTTTTTTACTCTGAAGGTAGGAAGAGGATGTAGCTGGGTGGTCCACACTTGCTTGGGTTTTTCTTTGAGAAGCTGCCACTGCTCATCTCAGGCAGGCAGGTGTTTAGAGTAAAGCACTGGGGCAGAAGATGCTTCATTCTATAGAATTTCTTGCAAACAAATCAGTGTTTTGGGTTACATGACAGATGGAAAAACATTTCGTTCTACAAAGCCATTCTGTTTTTTAAAATAACGGCATTGGTTATAATATGATTTTACCACAGCCCACAATGGGGCTCTCCTTCTAAAATAGCTGGCATTTTTATTGATATCTGATACTGGCATCTTACACCACATTTTTCTGCTCTTCTTAACCATTATTATTTAGTTCTCCTTCATTTTATCTTCCTCCCAACTAGCAGTTTTAAGTATTTTCGGATCAGGAACTTCTTCTACCTTTTGTATTTTCCAAAGCCCCTGCCTGGCAAAGTGTACTAAACATGTGAGAAGCATCAATAAATGTTGTCTAAAGAAAAAAAAAAAAGAATTTTTTAGCATCATTAAGGATAGTTTGAAATTTAAATGACTCTACCAGATTTAAGTTATAAATCTTTATGGTTTCACCACCTGAAGGCAAAAACATTTTTTTTTAAATTATAGTTCTATTACTTCTCTAATTGGAACGAACTCAAGAATGATCCTTATATAAAGCAGAAACTAACACACCATTGTAAAGCAATTATACTCCAATAAAGATGTTAAAAAAAAAAAAGATCCTTATTTCAATAGGAAGGCTATACAAACTGTCAAAGTGTTACATTCCCAGAGCAGTCTTCAATCTTCTCAAAGGAATGCAAGTATAATCTTCTTAAATATTTTCTAACTTTTGAATTTATTTTTATTCACAATTACCTGCTAAATACTTACCTTCTTACTTGCATGTCCTTGCCCTTAGCATAGAAAACTAAAAGTACACTAGCTTTAGAAAAATGTACCAGGAGCAATATTCAATACCGTCAGAAATAAAGCTAGAAGGAAATTACCACCTGAGCCTTGTCAAAGTAAGGGGAGCCTTACTTGATATTTTCAGTTAAAAAGATTAGACTGATGAAACCCCAAATTACTCCTCTTCCTACATGTTTAAAATTTTAGTGGAATTTTCTTGACTCTCTAAGGTTCAAGTGAAATACATACCCCTTCATCCTGCTGAAATCACTCTACTATAAACTGTTAGGAAAATTCATTCCTGAGTCATAATCTGCCAAACGTCATACAGACTGGGAATCCAAAATACCTTCAGGTTTTTTCTCAAGGGCTCTAACTAAAGAGCTTCCATTTCCAGTAGGAAAGCTCTAATAAACCTTAACAGTTCTGTGTACTCAGGAAGTACAAAGTGCTCATAAATTATCTCTTCAGAAATTCTCCTATTTAAAAAAAACTATCCATGACCAGATTATCAGCTTGCAAAATAACATGACAATAGCAAGTCAGTCAGCAATTTATTTGCATTTCACTGAATCTTTACTGAACACCTCCACAAGATGATAGGGATGCTAGGCCCTTGTGATCCAGGATCACTTATCAGAAACCTCGGGATCAGATGTACTGTGTAATTCAGTATGTTTCCAGGTTTTGCCAAGTAGGATGGATTAAATATCATGTTTTACTAACTCTCCCAAGCAGATGTGGGTCAATGTTAATATCTCTGCACCAACATGTATGAATATCATATCAACAAGTTAGATTAGGTTTAACTGTCAAATGAGTTATGGAAAGATATCGATTTTAGAGGGATCTAGGGATGACAGATAAATAATATACTACTCCTATATCAAGGAGCTCACACATAAGAGGAAGATATTTATTTATCCCTCTGAGTCAGTTAATAAGCCAGTACCAATCAGCCCCAAGTTCAGCCTTCTACATCTGTTCTGAGATGCTTGACTCAGCAAACCCCATTTCTGCTTTGCCAGCTGCTGGCTCCTCTGTCTGCCAACAAACGATGTCGTGGGAGACTGGAAGACCAGAAAGGGAGAAGGGACACATTCCTTCCGGTGGATGGATGTTCCCATGTTGCCTCCTGTCTGTTGGCAGTTCCCATGAGTATCGTCCACGCAACGCTTCTCCCCTGGGCAGTGGCAGGTCCCTCCAGCAGCACTGGAATCCAGTTGGCCGGTTTCTCTACAACAGGAGAACCCGCCACACCCAGAGACCTCAGCAGGAGCTGGACCCCAGCCCATTGGGACTCTCTTCTAAATTCAGCCAGGGCGGCACCCTCTCCTCAGGTCTGCTTCAGTTCTGTAAGGCCCCCCTCTAAGTTTCTACGTTTTAGTAACCTAACCTCTTCCCTCCAGTTGCTACATCCCTGACACTGTTAGTATTCTCTTCTTGCCTTGTCAGTTTCCCACGTCACACCTTTATACCTAGCTAACAACTCTTTATATTAAAGTATCGCTGTTCAGATAACTAGTGTGGTTACTACCCCTGATTGGACTCCTGCTGATATGCAATTCCCAACTTGTTATAATAAGTCTGGAAACACAGATTATGAAAGAAAATATTACAACAGCAGGACCAGGAAAAGATTCTGAGGGGCTAATATCGATAGTTGAACTAGAACCTTACAAGACAAGAAAACGGGGGAAAGGGACATTCTGATAGAACACACAACAAAAGCAACCACACAGGAAAGGCAAAGCCCTGCTCACAGAAAGAATTTTTGCGAGGGAGGGAAAGGAGGCAAGGCTGCAGGAGAGACTTTTTGCTAGTGCTAAGAAATGTTTTCTGGAGACAGTAGAGAGTTATTGGAGCTTCACATGCAGTTCCCTGCTTTGTATGGCACAGCACTGAGGGTAGTGTAGAGGACAGCTAACAGGGGAGTACAGCATAGAGGAGAACCTGGAAATCAGGTAGAAAGCTATGTGCTAAGACAAAGTCTCTCCTCTAAAAATTTATATAATAGCAGGAAGTTCAGACACAACTCCCTAAATACCGTATAATTCAATATAAATAGATCCCAAATGTTGAGGCACACTCATCGGAAGCAAACAACGGAATTTTAGTCCACTTCAAAAAGTGGTATGACAACTTTAATTTCTAAACTAAAGATTTTCATTAAAAAGTACTTTCACATAGATCCAACCACCCTCCCACATACAAACATAACCATGATGAAACTTGTGATTATGCAAATGTCAGTAGGGCTAAAATCTGTATTAAAAAAGAAAGAAAGAAAGAAAAATCCTCTAGAGAAATAAACATGTAATATAACAGGAATAAACTCTTCCAGTCCAAAAGAAGTACCCAAATAAATTCAGTGACTACTGATTTCCTAATTTGATTTTCTTTGGACTCCTGTAGCACTTCTAATTTTAATACAATTATCATTGACTCATGTCCTTGCATTATCTGTTATTTTATCTTCTCTTTTAAGCTAGATCACAAAATTACTCTGTCAAGGGGAAGAATCACACATGACGCTTTTGCTATATTCTCCTAGAATCTGTCACAGTGAGTAGAAACTCCTAAAGTATTTGTTGATTTGTATGCTAAAATATATAGTATTTTCAGATATCCACTTAAAGAACTCTATAACAAATATCATGTGAAATTATTTTGTTAGAATAGTTCTCAGTAATTTGAATAGTGTGATTTATTTACTTTTATATTCCCTGAAAACAAGCATGACCTCTTGCTCATAGTAGGAATGCAATAAATATTTGCTGATTTGAGTTGACTGAGGAAGAGAATCAAGGGTCATTTAAATATTCTGAAATCAAATTCTTCATTAATTTAGGATCTGGACAACCAGAGTTAATAAAGACAAACTGGACTTGAGAAAAATAGTTAAAACTTTTGGAACTCATTTTCATATTAAGTAGCTTATTTAAAAAAAAAACAGATGAGGAAAGCTTAGGACACACTGGCACACTTCCACAGATTACTTGATGATCAAGGACATCTGGCTGCTTTGATGATTTATGGAATTCCACCCTTAAGGCCCACTTGATATTTCCAAAATATGTTTTGCAATATTTGGACATTGTCCAGGTGGCCAGTTTAATTCACATTTCCCCAAACACTCATCTTATTGGGAAGTTTATTATTTCTTTATGATTACAATTAAGTCCTAAATTCTAGGTAAAGTGTGTTCAGGGTTTTATGAAACAAAATGAGATTTTTTAAAATTCATTTTTAATTTAAAACTGAAATTAAGCTTAGATCTGCTTAATTTGTCCTAAGTCTCAGTTTCCTGTGTATGATGTAGGGAAGAACTAAACATTACACAGAATTTCATTTTTCAGGAAAAAATATTTAACCAAGAGATAATTAAATACACTACTTCTTAAAGGCTGACAAGTACAAGTATTACTTCCAATAGTATACAACAAAATAGTATGGTTTGGAGATTCTTCTCTCCAAGAGATCTGTTAAACATAAATGTCAAGGTGTATATAGTAAGTAAAATAGTTACACGTTTGATTTTATTCAATGTGATGCCAAATGAGAAAAAGGAAAAGTCAATAGGACAGGGAAAGAGCCATTGAATGCCAACCACTATGCAACAAGTAAGGTTAATCTCTGTTAGTAGCCAGAAGTTCGAAATCCAAAAGCAGTACAGTTTTCTGACAAAATTAACCTTTGGGATAAATCTTCCCCTCAACCCCAACATGGATGATTACAGAATAAATTAAGTTATCCAAAAAGGAAAAATGCTAAAAGACTTAGCCAAATATCCTACTAGCCAAAAAATGCAACGTATTTGGGCTTCTTGGAACATTAAGAACAAAAATGCAATGGTATTCACATCCACACAATGGAAAAAAATAAACCATATAAAAGGAAACCAAATTAGAACATTCTTTACTTTATAGTATAAAAACATTTTAGGAATTCCCTGGTGATCCAGTGGTTAGGACTCTGTGCTTCCACTGCCAGGTACCTGGGTTTGATCCCTGGTCAGGGAACTAAGATCCCGCAATTTGTGCAGTGCAGCCAAAAAAAAAGAAAAAAAAATGTTTTAATATTTGTAGAAGTTAGCATGTCTTTTTAAAAATATATTATTTACAAAACAGAAAATTATAAATTGGTAGTGCCATGTACTTAAGAATGATGGAATAGGATTTTGGGGGGACCTTCAAGATGGCGGGGGAGTAAGAAATGGAGATCACCTTCCTCCCCACAAATACATCAAAAATACAACTACATGTGGCACAACTCCTACAGAATACCTACTGAATGTTGGCAGAAGACCTCAGACTTCCCAAAAGGCAAGAAAATCCCCATGTACCTGGGTAGGGCAAAAGAAAAAAGAAAAAACAGAGACAAAAGAATAGAGACGGGACCTGCACCTCTGGGAGGAAGCTGTGAAAGAGGAAAAGTTTCCACACACTAGGAAGCCCCTTCACTGGCGGAGATGGGGGCTGGGCAGTGGGGTGGGGGGGAGGAGCTTCGCAGCCACAGAGAAGAGCTCAGCAACAGGGGTGCAGAGGGCAAAGCGGAGAGATTCCCGCACAGAGGATCAGTGCCAACCAGCACTCACCAGCCCGAGAAGCTTGTGTGCTCACCCGCCGGAGCGGGTGCGGGCTGGGAGCTGAGGCTCGGGCTTCGGAGGTCAGATCCCAGGGAGAGGACTGGAGTTGGCTGCGTGAACACAGCCTGAAGGGGGCTAGTGCGCCACAGCTAGCCGGGAGAGAGTCCAGGAAAAAGTATGGACCTGCCTAAGAGGCAAGAGACCATTGATTTGGGCTGTGCAAGGAGAGGGGATCCTTTCCCTGTCTGCTCACAGAAGGCAGAGCACTCCCTAAACAAGCTCCAGAGACGGGCACGAACCACGGCTATCAGCTGGGACCCCAGAGACAGGCATGAAACGCTAACGCTGCTGCTGCAGCCACCAACAATCCTGTGTGCATGCACAGGTCACTATCCACAATTCCCCTCCCAGGAGCCTCTGCAGCCAGCCACTGCCAGGGTCCCGTGATCCAGGGACAACTTCCCCGGGAGAACATATGGCGCGCCTCAGGCTGTTGCAATGTCACGCCAGCCTCTGCCACTGCAGGCTCCTCCTGCATTCCTTACCACTCCCTGCCCCGGGCCTGAGTAAGCCAGAGCCCCCAGTCAGCCTTGCTTTAACCCTGTCCTGACTGGGTGGGAACAGATGCCTGAGGGCAACCCACATGCAGAGGTGGGGCCAAAACCACAGAGGAACCCCAGGAGCAATGCGAACAAAGAAGAGAAAGGAAAATTTCTCTGTGCAGCTTCAGGAGCAGTAGATTAAATCCCCACAATCAACTTGATGTACCCTGCATCTGTGGAATACCAGAATAGACAAATAATCAACCCAAAACTGAGGCAGTGGATATGGGAGCAACTGTACACTTGGGGTTTGCTGTCTGCGACTGACTTGTTTCTGATTTTCATGCTTATCATAGTATAGTTTTTAGTGATCATTATCATTGGTGGAATTGTTTACGGGTTTGGTTGCGCTTTTCTTTTTTATAACTTTTCTTAAATTTTAATAATTTTTTTATTTTTATACTTTTACTGTATTTTTTATTATTACTTTTCTCTTTCTTTTATTCTCCCTTTTCTTCTGAGCCATGTGGCTGACAGGGTCTTGGTGCTCCAGCCTTGTGTCAGACCTGAGCCTCTGAGATGGGAGAGCCAAGTTCAGGACACTGGACCACCAGAGACCTCCCAGCCCCATGTGATATCTATCAGCGAGAGCTCTCCCAGAGATCTCAGTCTCAAAGCTAAGATCCAGCTCCATCCAATGGCCAGCAAGCTCCATCCAATGGCCAGCAAGCTCCACTGCTGGACACCCCATGCCAAACAACTAGCAACACAGGAACAGAACCCCACCGATTACCAGAGAGGCTGCCTAAAATCATACTAAGGTCACAGACACCCCAAAACACCACCAGACGCAGCCCTGCCCACCAGAAAAATAAGATCCATACCCATCCACCACAATACAGGCACCAGTCCCCTCCACCTGGAAGCCCGCACAAGCCACTGAACCAACATTACCCACTGGGGGCAGACACCAAAGACAATGGGAATTACGAACCTGCAGCCTGCAAAAAGAAGACCCCAAACACAGTAAGTTAAGCAAAATGAGAAGACAGAGAAATATGCAGCAGATGAAGGAGCAAGGTAAAAACCCACCAGACCAAACAAATGAAGAGGAAATAGGCAGTCTACCTGAAAAACAATTAAGAGTAATGACAGTAAAGATGACCCAAAATCTTGGAAATAGAGTGGAGAAAATATAAGAAACGTTTAACAAGGACCTAGAAGAACTAAAGAACAAACAAACAATGATGAACAACAAAATAAATGAAATTTAAAATTCTCTAGAAGGAATCAATAGCAGAATAACTGAGGCAGAAGAATGGATAAGTGACCTGAAAGATAAAACAGTGGAAATAACTACTGCAGAGCAGAATAAAGAAAAAAGAATGAAAAGAATTGAGGACAGTCTCGGAGACCTCTGGGACAACATTAAACACAACAACATCCGAATTATAGGGGGTCCCAGAAGAAAAAGAGAAAAAGAAAGGGTCTGAGAAAATATTTGAAGAGATTATAGTAGAAAACTTCCCTAACATGAGAAAGGAAATAGTCAGTCAAGTCCAGGAAGTGCAGAGAGTCCCATACAGGATAAATCCAAAGAGAAACACGCCAAGACACATATTAATCAAACTATCAAAAATTAAATACAAAGAAAAAATATTAAAAGCAGCAAGGGAAAAGCAACAAATAACATACAAGGGAATCCCCATAAGGTTAACAGCTGATCTTTCAGCAGAAACTCTGTAAGCCAGAAGGGAGTGGCAGGACATATTTAAAGTGATGAAAGGGAAAAACCTATCACCAAGATTACTCTACCCAGCAAGGATCTCATTCAGATTCATTTAAGACCTTACAGACAAGCAAAAGTTAAGAGAATTCAGCACCACCAAACCAGCTTTACAACAAATGCTAAAGGAACTTCTCTAGGCAGGAAACACAAGACAAGGAAAAGACCCACAAACAAACCCAAACAATTAAGAAAATGGTAATAGGAACATACATATCGATAATTACTTTAAATGTAAATGGATTAAATGCTCCAAACAAAAGACACAGACTGGTTTAATGGATACAAACATAAGATCCATATATATGCTGTCTACAAGAGACTCACTTCAGACCTAGGGACACATACAGACTGAAAGTGATGGGATAGAAAAAGATATTCCATGGAAATGGAAATCAAAAGAAAGCTGGATAGCAATACTCATATCAGGGAAAATAGACTTTAAAATAAAGACTGTTACAAGAGACAAAGAAGACATAATGATCAAGGAATCAATCCAAGAAGAGGATAAAACAACTGTAAATATTTATGCACCCAACACAGGAACACCTCAATACATAAGGCAAATGCTAACAGCCATAAAAGGGGAAATTGACAGTACCACAATCATAGTAGGGGACTTTAACCCCCACTCTCACCAATGGACAGGTCAACCAAAATGAAAATAAATAAGGAAAAACAAGCTTTAAATGATACATTAAATGTGATGGACTTAATTGATATTTATAGGACATTCCATCCAAAAACCACAGAATACACTCTCTTCTCAAGTACTCAAGGAACATTCTCCAGGATAGATCATATATTTGCTGACAAATCAAGCCTTGCTAAATTCAAGAAAATTGAAATCGTATCAAGTATCTTTTCCAATCACAACGCTGTGAGACTAGATATCAATTACAGGAAAAATAAACTGGAAAAAATACAAACAAATGAGGCTAAACAATACGCTACTAAATAACCAAGAGATCAGTGAAGAAATCAAAGAGGAAATCAAAAAATACCTAGAAACAAATGACAATGAAAACATGATGACCCAAAACCTATGGGATGCAGCAAAAGTAAGAGGGAAGTTTATAGCAATACAATACTACCTCAAGACACAAGAAAAATCTCAAATAAACAACCTACCTTACACCTAAAGCAATTAGAGAAAGAAGAACAAATTTAAAAAAACCCCAAAGTTAGCAGAAAGAAAGAAATCATAAAGATCAGATCAGAAATAAATGAAAAAGAAATGAAGGAAACAATAGCAGAGATAAATAAAATTAAAAGCTGGTTCTTGGAGAAGATAAACAAAATTGATAAAGCCAGACTCATGAAGAAAAAAAGGGAGAAGACTCAAATCAATAGAATTAGAAATGAAAAAGGAGAAGTAACAACTGACACTGCAGAAATACTAAGAATCATGAGGGATTACTACAAGCAAACTATATGCCAATAAAATGGACAGCCTGAAAGAAATGGACAAATTCTTAGAAAAGCACAACCTTCCGAGACGGAACCAGGAAGAAATAGAAAATATAAACAGACCAATCACAAACACTGAAATTGAGACTGTGATGAAAAATCTTCCAACAAACAAAAGCCCAGGACCAGATGGCTCCACAGGCGAATACTATCAAACATTTAGAGAAGAGCTAACACCTATCCTTCTCAAACTCTTCCAAAATGTAGCAGGGGGAGGAACACTCCCAAACTCATTCTCCGAGGCCACCATCACCCTGATACCAAAACCAGACAAAGATGTCACAAAAAAAGAAAACTACGGGCCAGTATCTGTGATGAACACAGATGCAAAAATCCTCAACAAAATACTAGCAAACAGAATCCAGCAGCACATTAAAAGGATCATACACCATAATCAAGTGGGGTTTATCCCAGGAATGCAAGGATTCTTTAATATACGCAAATCAATCAATGTGATACACCATATTAACAAACTGAAGGATAAAAACCATATGACCATCTCAATAGATGCAGAAAAAGCTTTTGACAAAATTCAACACCAATTGATGATAAAAACTCTCCAGAAAGTAGGCATAGGGGGAACTTACCTCAACATAATAAAGGCCATATATGACAAACCCACAGCCAACATCGTTCTCAGTGGTGAAAAACTGAAACCATTTCCTCTAAAATCAGGAACAAGAAAAGGATGCCCACTCTCACCACTATTATTCAACATAGTTTTGGAAGTTTTAGCCACAGCAGTCAGAGAAGAAAAAGAAATAAAAGGAATGCAAATCGGAAAAGAAGACGTAAAACTGTCACTGTTTGCAGATGACATGATACTATACACAGAGAATCCTACAGATGCTACCAGAAAACTACTAGAGCTAATCAATGAATTTGGTAAAGTAGCAGGATACAAAATTAATGCACAGAAATCTCTTACACTCCTATACACTAATGATGAAAAATCTGAAAGAGAAATTAAGGAAACACTCCCATTTACCATTGCAACAAAAAGAATAAAATACCTAGGAATAAACCTACCTAAGGAGACAAAAGACCTGTATGCAGAAAACTATAAGACACTGATGAAAGAAATTAAAGATGATACAAACAGATGGAGAGATATACCATGTTCTTGCATTGGAAGAATCAACACTGTGAAAATGACTATACTACCCAAAGCAATCTACAGATTCAATGCAATCCCTATCAAACTACAAATGGCATTTTTCACAGAACTAGAACAAAATATTTCACAATTTGTATGAAAACAAAAGACCCCGAATAGCCAAAGCATTCTTGAGAAAGAAAAACGTGGCTGCAGGAATCAGGCTCCCTGACTTCAGACTACACTACAAAGCTACAGTAATCAAGACGGTATGGTACTGGCACAAAAACAGAAATATCGATCAATGGAACAGGATAGAAAGTCCAGAGATAAACCCACGCACATATGGTCACCTTATTTTTGATAAAGGAGGCAAGAAAATACAGTGGAGAGAAACGCCTCTTCAATAAGTGGTGCTGGGAAAACTGGACAGCTACATGTAAAAGAATGAAATTACAACACTCCCTAACACCATACACAAAAATAAACTCCAAATGGATTAAAGACCTAAATGTAAGGCCAGACACTATCAAACTCTTAGAGGAAAACATAGGCAGAACACTCTATAACACAAATTACAGCAAGATCCTTTTTGACCCACCTCCAAGAGAAATGGAAATAAAAACAAAAATAAACAAATGGGACATAATGAAACTTAAAAGCTTTTGCACAGCAAAGGAAATCATAAATAAGATGAAAAGACAAACCTCAGAATGGGAGAAAATATTTGCAAATGAAGCAATTGACAAAGGATTAATCTCCAAAATATACAAGCAGCACGTGCAGCTCAATATCAAAAAAACAAACAACCCAATCCAAAAATGGGCAGAAGATCTCAATAGACATTTCTCCAAAGAAGATATACAGATTGCCAACAAACACATGAAAGGATGCTCAACATCACCAATCATTAGAGAAATGCAAATCAAAACTACAATTAGGTGTCACCTCACACTGGTCCGAATGGCCATCATCAAAAAATCTACAAACAATAAATGCTGGAGAGGGTGTGGAGAAAAGGGAACCCTCTTGCACTGTTGGTGGGAATGTAAATTGATACAGCCACTATGGAGAACAGTATGGAGGTTCCTTAATAAACTAAAAATAGAACTACCATATGACTCAGCAATCCCACTACTGGGCATATACCCTGAGAAAACCATAATTCAAAAAAAGTCATGTACCACAATGTTCATTGCAGCTCTATTTACAATAGCCAGGACATGGAAGCAACCTAAGTGTCCATCGACAGATGAATGGACAAAGAAGATGTGGCACATATATACAATGGAATATTACTCAGCCATAAAAAGAAACGAAATTGAATTATTTGTAATGAGGTGGATGGACCTAGAGTCTGTCATACAGAATGAAGTAAGTCAGAAAGAGAAAAGCAAATACCGTATGCTAACACACATATATGGAGTAAAAAAAAAAAAAAAAAGGTTCTGAAGAACCTAGGGGCAGGATAGGAATAAAGACGCAGACGTAGAGAATGGACTTGAGGACACGGGGTGGGGGAAGGGTAAGCTGGGACGAAGTGAGAGAGTAGCGTTGACATATATACACTACCAAATGTGAAACAGACAGTGCGAAGCAGGTGAATCGCACGGGAGGATCAGCCTGGTGCTTTGTGTCCACCTAGAGGGGTGCAATAGGGAGAGTGGTATGGAGACGCAAGAGGGAGGGGATATGGGGATATATGTATATGTATAGCTGATTCACTTTGTTATACAGCAGAAACTAACACAACATTGTAAAGCAATTATACGCCAATAAAGTAAAGAATGATGGAATAAGTATTTAGAAAAAGTCTTTCACTAATTTCTAAGCATTCTGTAATGAGTTGTGGTACCATGTATTATAAAATCTTATTTTAAACCATGGTTTGTTAACAGATTATCCTCAAAGAGTGTACCTATCATTTATTTATATACGTGTATGTGTATGCATTTTTTAATATGCCAGTTATTTGTCTGCAATATTCTGGCAACATTTTAAGCTGAATGATACTAGAAAGCACTGAGTAATACTTATAATTTTCTCCATAACCCTCTCAAATTTTTATAAAATATTATTCATTTTAATACTTTTGGGAAGTAAAAACTATAATCAGTGAACTTAATGGATAAAAGGTAGCTAAGAAATATCAAAGCAGTACCAGAAAGAGAATAAACATCAATTACGCTGTGGTAGGTATGAATTAAAAGTACAAGCCAAAGTGAGTGAAATTCTGACTACTATATTTATTGAACACATTTTCATAGATGCTACACTATTTATTGATAATGCTGACAAATATATAAAACTGTTCTCTACTAAATAGGATACTGATAGATGGATTTTATCAAATTCTTCTTAGAATTTTAGGCTTATCAGTTAATGAATATAATTTTCTCTCTCCTCCATTTTTTTAAATTAAGAGATGTTAAAAGATGCTCAATTAATTGACACCTAAATTGGAGCTTTTCTTAAAACAAACAAGAAGTGCCCTTTGTCTCACATTCTACCCCATTTCTCTTAATATATTCTGCCCCCAGCTATATTTAGTAACACTAAAGCTGTTATATTTCCTTACATGAAATAGAAATAGTCTACACTTGCCCAGGAAAATACATTTTCCTATTATTAACTCTCCCACTTTGATTACTATGAGCAAAGTATTATGAGCAGCAATTTTATTATTTTGGGAGAAACCTTACAGCTGCATGCAGGGCACAGAATGACATGGTGATTTAGGAATAGTGTATCTGAATAGGCAAGATTGCTGTGGATTATGAAAGGAAGGTGATTTGAGAGTTTGTCAGATTATAAGCAAGAAAAATGCTATAACATAGATCCAACCTTCTTACCCAAAGACGATATGGTCAAATAGTACATACACACTGATGTCACTCTATAGGATGTCTACATAAGCCAACTGCGAAGACAGGCAGAGGCTATAGATGGTCCAGGGTGAAGAAGAGCACAGGAGGGGCTCACACATCATACACATGCTTTCCCTCGGAGTCTGGGTCTCTGTTCTGAACACATATTACGACTACCATTACGATATCTTATAAAGCATTATACAAGATGATATCAGCCAGAAAGAGTGAGGTACAACAAATACTTCCTAAAAATTATACAAATAAACAAAACAAAACTGTATGTGTACAAACTGAGGGAGACTTAACTTACTTGCATTTTGTGTAGATAGAGACCCTAGAAGTCTTATCTGACTAAAAGTTCAGTCTGAGGCAATGGTGTTATGTGGAAGTATAGTCGCCACAAAAACAAACAAACAAACAAAATCTCATGTAAAGCTTGGGCCACTATTAGAACCACAGCATCCAGTACAAAGGCCATTAAAAATCCTGCTGTTCCCTGCTTATAAATTATACTACATGTGAAGCCAACTTTTAAATTTTGACCGTAACATATTCAAGGGCACTGGCAAACCACAGCAAGCCCAGAATTGAGCGAAGACAGAAAGGGGTCTAGAGACCTTGTCCTGTAAGGTATGAAAGGAGCTGAAAACTTAAAAGACTACAAAAAAGAAAATACTTCAAGAGTTGACAGAGAGATGTGGCCTTGGTTAAGCTAATTAATGTCTTTGTGCTTCAGTTTCTTAATTTGTAAGACAGAAATCATAAAAGCACCTATTTTATAAGGCTGTTGTAAAGATTAAATTAATTAAAGCAAACACTAGAACAGTACCTAGCATGTAATTGATCTCAGCAAGTGCTATCATTAATACCATCATCTTCATTATTTTCTTCTATGGTCTCCAGACGACAAAATTAGGAACAATGGGGAAACGTTAAAGGAAAACAAATATTGACTGAATATTAACTATAAATCCTACTTTCCTATATCAGGGATTCCGTCCCATCTCTTCATTTTAATCTAATCAAGTTGCAGTCACGTCAGCTTTTAAATGCCTATGCTTCCTTGGTTATCTAAGTTAAATTTCTATCAGAAGAACTAAATTTAGAGCAGTTGCTTCTGTAAACATTATTTACATTTAAAAAAGAATAAATACTCTAACTTACCTAGTAGGTAAATATAGATCATTAAACTTTTTTAAAAGTAGGATTTCCAGATAAAATACAGGATGCCCAGCTAATTATGAATTTCAAAAAAATGACAAATAAGTTTTTAGTATAAGAGGGTCCCCAAAATTGCACAGAACATATTTTTACGAAAAAAGTTTTCATTATTTACCTGAAATTAAAATTTAACTAGGTGTCCTATACTTTTATTTGCTAAATCTGGCAAGGGTTTAAAAGGGTAAATGTTAACAAAACACAAAGTAACTGAAAACATTTTTTTTTAAACAAATTTTTGGAAGATCCTTTTACATTTAGGATGTTTTCGAACAGGAATAGGGTAATGTTATGTACCTACCACTTTTTGTTTAAACATCATTTAAGAAATTTTTCCTCCCTGACACATCCTTTAGTCATATCTCAGATTTCCACTGCCAGCTGAAACTGATCAAGAAGAGGTTATCATCAGCCACGTACTTGTGGCAACTTGTAGGAACATCACTTCCCACTTGGCTAAAGGAAGACAGACCTTGTGGTCGATTTCTGTTTTCACCTCTGTTAGGCACAGATAACACAGTTCCTCTGCTCTAGGAATGTTTACACGACCAATGTGTCCAAATATTTGAAATGACCATTGTCAAAGAACACATCTTCTGTCATTTTCCTCAGGCTCTACAAATAGATCCACCATTACCTGAACACTATAAACTAGTAACTAGTAAATGGAGACAGTAAGATAGTTTGATGTATCAACAACATTTTTATTTATGTCATTAAAAAGTTATATTGTGGGAAGTGAGAAATGAAAAAGTGGATTTAGGTAACTTCTAGCTATTGTTCAACAATGTAAAAAAATTTTAAAGATACAAGTGACCAGGGCTTCCCTGGTGGCGCAGTGGATGAGAATCCGCCTGCCCATGCAGGGGCCATGGGTTCGATCCCTGGTCTGGGAAGATCCCACATGCTGTGGAGCAACTAAGCCCGTGCGCCACAACTACTGAGCCTGCGCTCTAGAGCCCGTGCTCCGCAACAAGAGAAGCCACTGCAATGAGAAGCCCGCACACCACAATGAAGAGTAGCCCCTGCTCGCCACAACTAGAGAAAGCCTGCGCACAGCAACGAAGACCCAACGCAGCCAAAAATAAATACAATTAATTAATTAATTAATTAATTTTCAAAAAAGATACAAGTGACCATCGAGGGATATTTCTGGAGGGTCTGTCAGGTGGCCCCTAGGCCATGGAGGAGAAGCTGCCATCTGAGGAGACAAGGGTGAAACCAGTAACAAATGTGCTGAGACGTGAAGGGGAGTGGGGCTGCTGCAAAAAGCCCACGAAAGAAGAAGCGAAACAGGAGGAAGGAACCCCAAGTCAGAAGAATGCAAGTCCAGTGGATAATTCAAGGAAGCAGTGAGGTTTGGAGGAGCCTGGCAGAATGTGGGCAAGCTGTATTTACATGACTCAGTTTCGGTATGACTGCTGCTTCTCAAAGTTGTGGGGAACAAACAAGACAATCCATGTGAAAACATTCTGCACACTACAAAATCTACAGGAGATGCTGGTCGTCATGATCATGAATCAGGAGGGCTTGAACCCAGGGCTCAAGGTGAGGGTAGAGACCTCTAAGTAAAGTCTGAGATGGAAAGTGCCCACAGAAGTATTCTTTATGTTCTGCAGAACAGACCAGATAGACAAAGAACATGAAAAAATGACCTGCAAGTGGGACTCTTCTAGATAATTCCCTTGAAGGAAGCCATTACATCTTCATGGTCTTTGAGATTTATTTTTATCTTTCTTATTTTATCAGCTACCTCAAATATTTTATAGACTGTAATAGAAAAAAAAAAAAACCTGAATTTTTGTAGCTCCAGTTCCTAACACAGTACTCCACACGCAGCTGATGTTTAATACATGTCTATTAAATTAAATGATTAAATAATGATTGTTCCTTTTAGCAGACCAAAAAGAAAGATGGTAACTAAACTTGGGACTCAAGAATGAAAAGAGGGAAAACTGCCTGAAGTACCATAATTCGAACGTGAAGACCAAAGGAAGCGGATCAGAGAGTAATGGGGCACATGGCATAGTGCTCACGGGTACAGCCTCGACAGACACACACTTAAACTGGAGCCCTGCTCTGCTTCTTACCAGCCATGTGACAAACTGGGCAAACTGCTGACCCTCTCTGTGCCTCCAAGTCCTCATGCATCCAGTGGGTTGGAGGAACACTTACCGAAGAGAGCTGTGGGAATTAAATGAGATATCTATACATGCACAGTATAGGAATCCTTAGCACAGTGCCCAGCATGGAATAACCCCTCAATAAATGATAAGACGAATAGTAATAAAATACTGGAAAACAAAAAACCTCTTTTAAAAAACCTGTGTCATGACTGGGATGAGAGAAAATCTATGCCAATTGAACCATGCTTTGTGGGATCTCGAATACATATTTTACCCTGAAATTCTCATAAATCATAATGTCAGCAGTGGAAATATCAGCCATCACCATGCCCTCATCTGTGGGTCTGTAAGACTGAGAACACACCAGGTAGGGATTGGTAATTCCACAGGAAAGTCATGGACAGAAGAATGGCTAAAAATAGGGGTAGTGGTTTCTGTGGTATAAAATCTACCTTTTTTAAAAATCTCTACTGGGGGATGACAAGATTGGAAATCCCTCAGCAGGCTGGGATTTCCCATCAAATCAAACATCATAGTAGTTTATTACAAAATTCTTTTTTCTTCCTGTAAGAAACTGAAAGGCCTAAGGAGAATTTATTGTGTTTTTTTGTTGTTGTTGCTGTTGTTTTTATTTTTTTTTGAATTTTATTTTTTTTATACAGCAGGTTCTTATTAGTTATCTATTTTATACATATTAGTGCACAGATGTCAATCCCAATCTCCCAATTCATTCCACCACCAACAACAAACCCCCCCGCCACTTTCCCCCCCTTGGTGTCCATACGTTTGTAGGAGAATGTACTGTTAAATTAAACCCCTAGCTAATGGAGATAGAGAGGTACTTATGGAGGTGACAACTCCTCCTCTCTCCCACTTAGATTACATTACATTCCCTATGTTTAAGGCTTTATACACAAAAAAAAAAAAAAAGAGAGAGAGAACTCGAAGGGAGAGAAAAATACTAGCCACCAACCATATCACTTGCTGAGCCATTTCATATCAAATGTAACTATATGAGATGGGCAGTGCTTTCCTTGTGTCTGAAAAATACATAATTTTGCAAACATGGTAAAATCCTACCCATGTGATTTAGTTAAAAATAAATTTTGAATTAAGAAAATATGATTTATTGTGGAACATATTTAAATAAAAAACACTCTATTACTTTTAATTCATTGTGGAGATTGTGAATTTAAAGTCCATTGGGTCTGCTTTGTGAACAGATTAAGCACACTTGAAATTAGCACTAATTATAATTAGCAATGATTATACCCCCAAATAAATGTTCTAATTTTTATAATGTACGTTTTTTTAGTAGGTTCATAACACTAATTTTTTTTAATAATGCCTTTCTCCATTAATTGCACTAAGGTAAAGTAAATTTCAGTGCATCTCAGGCAAAATAATTAGGAATTAGAATTTTATATTAATATGATTTTAAAATAGTTGAAAATAATTTTATTTGATATTTGATTGCTACCACAACTCCTCAAGCTTTCATATTGATCATCTCCACTGGTTACATTTACCAGCACCCCCCAGGCAATTTGCCCCTGTTGTTCTATAAGTTGGCTGAAGATAAAAGATTAGAATCTGAAAATCTAGAGTTACTGGTAGATTGCATGACCCAGTTACTGTAACAAAATGAATTAACCTCTGTTTCCTAGAGGTTTACCTTTACAGACTGAGTTAACCTCTTACTCCCAGAAGTCAAATTTCTGGCAACATCAGGGATTCTTTTTAGAACAAATTATATACAGAAAAGTAAAGGAAAAGTTTACCAAGTATCCAAAATAGCCATGAAAATGCTTCACTTCCCAGGAGAAGGCCTTAAATCCTCATATAGAATTTATTTATCCTTACCTAAAAATGATTCTTAAAAGACTTAGTTATCTGTGGTACAGAATGAACAAGGTGAAAGGTAGGATTGATAGCCAGGCTACCAAATGTACAAAAAGTAATTGTACATATAAGGTAAAACCATGTTAGATAATCATATCAATGACCTTGGTTAGTATGATCTGTTTAGCAAATTCTTTCCTTCCCCACATTTATGAAAGAGATATACTTCTCTGTGCCACTGATGTTAGGCTCAGTAAGGGACCTACTTTGACCCATGGAATGGAATCAGATGTGATACAAGGAGAGATTTGAAACGTGCTTGCGCCGTTGGGCTAGCCCTCTTTTATCTCTGCCGTCGCCATAAGAAAAGCTTTCCTTGGTTTGCTGTCCCTTCAGATTGGGCCCCAGACCCAAGCCCAATCCACAGTGAGAACACAAGCTCAGATAGGCCTGCAACATAACCTAGAATGACCCCCAGCCAATCAGCATCTGGGGAAAACAGAATGAATGAAAATTATCTTAAGCCACTGAGTTGTGGAATTTGTTACGTAGCAATAACTGTCTGATGCAGTCATAAAGAAAAGGTTAAGAGATGTTTCAATTGTCTCTGCTTAAGGCAGTTACATTTTTAGTAAAACTTTTATCAAAAGCTATCAAAATATTTTTAAAGTTTATCATTTGAAGAGTGTAACTTTCAACTGACTGGAAAATTCATTTATATGAAAAGCATCCCCAAGCCACTACTTAACAATGTAACGCATAGTTCTTAAGAGTTGTGTGTTCAGAAAAAGAGAACAAGCACTTTCTTTAAATAAAGTCTGCTTAGCTTTGCTGAACAGTTGTACTGAACCCTGAGTTAATATACTTCCATCTGAGGTTTCACATTGTTAGCCAGAAATAAGCAACAGTCGCATGATGCTGTGGACTGAGAAAATGTTTTCTTCTATTCCCACAAATCAACCAACACAGGAAACTTCAAGACCTGCATAATGAAAATGAAAGAAAATCCTTGTTTTCTCAGAAAATCCTCCTTCATGTCTGCACAAAGTGAAGTAACAGATTCAGACTTAATGCCAAATCCCATGGATATGACTTGCTGCTGTTTTTAAGCTACCACTTACTGAACATCTCCCTTGTGTGGCAGGCTTTGTGCTGGGTGTTTTACTACTTCAAGTAAATCATGCAGCCACTCTAAGAGGTATGTATTATTACCATCTGCACTTTAGAGAATGAAAAAATGGAAGTGTGAAGGTATGAATAACTTGACCAAGCTGTAGAACCAGGAAGTGGCCAGGCAGGGATTTGGAGTCACTATGTCTTACTCCAGACCAGTGCCCTTACTCATACCCTATTCTATGAGAAAACAGTTCCAGCATCTTCATTTTAACATAAGAACCTGCCATGGAGATCTTACCACAAAGCTACCTTCTAATCTTTTCTCCTCAAAATGAAGAAGATCTAACATGGTGACATCTGGAGAAATACTTCATTGCTCCCTCTCAATCCCCAAATGCCTACTTGTCATCAGATAGTCAAGATGCCCACAGAGTTATTTCAAGCACCCTTTAGAAATCAGTAAACGAGATTAGAGATTAAAAATCCATACTTGATCAAAGATTGATGAGATTATGTCAAAAAGACATAGGGGTCTAAGTGGCCTAAGACAGGGCAACTTGAGCAAAAAGAATAATGACTGCAATGGATTGAAAGATATTCAATGTCTAAAAATGCATGAGTTCATGATAATACTTATGGAGAAAAGTTAATTATTCATGATAATACTTATGGAGAAAAGTTAATTACTCCTTACTAGACGTTCCAAGGACACAAATTTATTACTCCCCAAATTTATAAATATGGAAAAAGAATCAAGTATTTATCTTGACTTTTCTGTGCAAACTATATGTCAAGGTAATTAAACAGTAGATGAGAGGGAATTCTTCTTTATAGAATTCCAGTCAATAAATGTTGAAGAAATGACAGAATTAGAAAAATCACCATTTTCTAATTCTGAAGAGAAAGAATGGGCAGTGATTATCAACGGATACCAAGTCCATCAGGTGAGAGAATGACGGGGAACTTTATAATGGAATCAGGCTGACAGCTTCTGCACCTCCTTGAGTAGTGCCAGTGAAGAAGGGACAGCCAAACACCTTGTCCTTGTTGAAGGAAGGTAAACATACACAGCACCACCTATGAGATATTTTTCCCAAAGTAAATAAGTAAACAAAAAGGCTGAATCTAATCACATCTCTAGACCTAATATCCAACTTACAGAACATACAGGTTATAGAGGAACCAGTGAAAGGTTAACACACCATGAGGAAGCCATCAGCCAAATCCACAATACGGCACATCTGAACCTATAAACGAGCTTTTCTGCCAACAAGTCAAAGGCATAAGGTGAAAAAACCAGAATACCAGGGGACAGAAGGAAATAATAAAAGAAAAGACTTAAGAGACCCAATAAGCACTGCAAAATGTAGACTCTGTTTAGATCCTGAATTGGGACAGGGACATGCAACAACGATAAAAACATATCCTTGAGATCACCGGAAATATGGACTGCTATATTAACCCTTGAAACTAATGTGCATTATGTTAGGTGTGATGAGGAAATAATAATTAATTTTTAAAAAACGGTCCTTCTCAGTTAGAAATGCATACTGAAGACTTCTGAGGTAAAATGACATACTATCAAGGATTTGCCTTAAAATACTCCAGAAACAGGAAAAAAAAAAAAAAAAAAAAAAGGACATGATGTGATGTTAGATAAGATTAGCAAACTGTAGCTAATTCTTGAAGTTCAGAAAGTACGTGAAGATATATTATACTACCTTTGTATACATATGTGTTCAAATTGCCACAATAAAATAAGGCAGAAAGGGAAATTAAAAAAAAAGTTAACCCACGACAGCTAATGCTCTTTAAATCTAGGGACTGTTAGTCACATTTCAGTTAGTGTTTACCTGCTTGTCTCTCTTGTTTTTTTCTTTATTTTCAAAATTATAGTTTTGTATTAAAATAACTAAATTTGGGAGAAGTTGTGTTTTCTATAACAAGAGTGTCAATGAAACAGAAATTTAAAAAAAAATAGAACTGAGAGCACCAAAATTCATTCATTTAATAAATATTCACTGAGTCTCTACTTTCTCCTCACCAGTCCAGGGCTGTGGGGAAACCTCAGTAGAAAGACAAAGGTCCTTCTTGTTAAAATCGTGGTTGCTAAAAATGTGGCAAATATCAGCTTCCCCATTAGGGTCAGGAATAAGAATGTGGTAATAGATGCAATTTCCCAAATCAACTTTGGCATGTAAAATGTCAATAAAACCTAACTCCAAAGTCATATCAAACTGATCCTGACAGGGTTTATGCTGAGCCCAGGCCATTCTGCCCCAACTCACTAAATGATAACTGTGAATGAAGCACACACAGGGGAATTAAATAATATTCAAAGATCAGAATGGGCTTTTGTCACAGTTTACATGGTCAGGAGCACCAGCGATAGGAAAGCAAAAGCACGCAGGAGGGCTGGAACATTCTACCATCACCATCACCACCACCACTACCACCCCACCCCCAGAGGAAAAAAAGATCCAGAAAAGACAGGATTTCAATGAGGAACACTGCATGCTAAAGCCAGCACAAGAAGGAAGAAAAGTCAGAAAAACAAAGAGGAAACTCTTAGGACTATTGGTTCTACATTTTGTGGTGCAGACAAGACAGCTCACTACAGCGGGGCTGTGGTAAAGGATTCCAGTTTTTACATTCCCAGATGCCAGTTTAGATGATGTCAGTCTCCAGCATTGATCTCTCTTTTCAACGGCAAAGTTCCACTCATTCAGTGTCCTACCGCGAAGGATGGTGTTAACTGAGGCAGGATAACCTGTTATTAACATCACACATTCTGGAGCTGGATTGCCTGAGACTGTATCCTAGCTTTGCCACCTAGTTGCTCTATGACCTGAGGAAACTTCCTTAGCCTCTCTGAGTCTGTTTTCTCATCTATAAATGCGAATAATACTAGTACCTAAGGTCTGACATTTAAGGTCTGATTAAATAACTTAACGCGTTTAAAGAGCTTACAATGATGCTTGGCAAGTACTAAGTGCTCAACAGCACTTGTTATCATATGTTGTCAATGTAAAAGGCACATTGGATTTTGAAGACTTGATTCTAAAAACAACAGAAGAATATAGAATATCTAAATTTTTTTATGTTGTTACATATAGAAATGATAATATTTTGAATATACTGGGTTAAATAAAATAGTATCGGAATTATTTGCACCTTTTCTACTTCTATTACTTTTTAGTGTGGCTACTAAAAAATTTAAAATAATATGTGTGACTGGCATTTTATTTCTATTGGTCAGGGCTTCTCTAGAAGGTTGATCTTTGAAACTAGAGATCCATCATCTCTCCTCCTATCCAGAGCTGCAAATTAGGTTTACCTGAATTTAAGAATACCTGTGTATATATGATCAATAAGGTAATCTCCACAACACCCACCCATTCCACAGCCCTGAAAAGAACAGAAGATATTCACAATCATCTTTCCCAGGTCTTTCTTCACCTAAAGAAGGCTCTACCCATCTAAGCCCCCAGTTAACGATGTACATGCTCTTGAGATTTGAAATGAATGGCGGTCCATAACTGACACCCAGAATCTTTCCTGCACCTTCTGAAGGCATCAAGAGCTGAAAAGCATCAAACCTATGAAGTCCATTTCGTAAGCTTGTTATCTCTTTCTGAGTATCATCAGAGCAACCTAACCAGCCTCCCCTGCCCACCATTTGATCACATCAGCAAGTCATTCTGTCCTACGTGGGATGCTCTCAGTGACTCACAAAGAAACCAAACCTGAGCACTCCACAAGCAAACTGCTGGAGATTTTTGTGTGTGTCCTTAATAGAGTCAGGCCTACTTTCAGCTCTGCTCTCTAACAACCCACAACCTCACCAAGGCTGCTTGTGCATTAACGTTGTTTAATCAGTGAAGATGTCAGGGACTGCCATGAATTATTTCTTGCCTGACTAACACACTGTAAATATTCTCATTCTGCCTCATGTTCATCCACCATGGAAGATGTTTGCTACACTGGTCTGTCACATGCAAGGAAATAAATGAACATTTACTGAGTGCTTTCGTGTAGGAAGGACTATTTTGGGTTATCACATTTTATTTTTTAATCCCCTCAACAACCCTGTGAGACATTTTTACCTACGCTTTACCACAGATGAAGATGTTAAAATTCAATTATATGTCCACAAAACAGGTCCCTGTAGACCTGACTTGTGGATACTTTTGGTGTCAAGGATCAGAGAACTCTAGCCAAGGGAGCGACAGCCTGTCTCCACCTGAACAGGAAGAATCTGGGCTCTGGCTTGTCCTTGGACCTACACGAGGACTTTCAGCCCCAAGCTTCCAGTTTCTCCAAAGCAACATCTGAAAGCACCCAAGTGAAAAACAGTTTCTCCAAAGGGTACTGCAGTGTGAAACAGCCAAAGATGACCTGGCCTCAAAGAGACGGTGATTTGCATTAAACTTCCCATCCTTTTCTTGTTTAACATGCCGGACAGGCAGCAGTAGATCAGAAAGCCATAATCACCATTCCAGTTTTGAAACTGCACTGTTCTCCTTCCCCAAGAACACAGAATAAAAACACAGCCAGCAGGCTCTGGGTACTGGTAAATTATATCCCCACGCACCTCAGCATGTCAAAGAGGTGTTGCTCTCAGCAGGCATTTGGGAAGAGTAGGAACAGAATACTGAAATCCCTACCAGCCTAGAAACTCAAGGTGTCCTGAGGAATCAAACCCCACTTTAACAACAAAGGATTTACCTTTTCTATCTTTTCCATATTGGTGTCATTATGGAAGATTTGAGCACAGGTGGAGATAATTATATCAGAAGGCAGGAAAGAAAGTAGCCCAAACACAGTGAAGGTGTGTTGCTGAATTCTTAAATAGGCAGATAGTTACCCTGCTGCTTGAAAGGATACAAGTGGGTACATTATTACCCAGAAATCCCTTAATGGTCACCTGATCACAAATAAACATTAAGGGGTTCTTGTCATATGTGCTCTTTCTCAATGCCCCTTCCCCCTGCTACTCCTCCACAAATCATTATTCTTATTAACGCTGTAATTAATTCTCGCTGGGCAACTAACTTGTTAAAAGTATCATTTAAGCTGGTCTGCAAACCATCATTAGTACCCTCTTCACAAAAATAACCTATGACTTAATACTACAGATAAAATAAAAAGTCATCACATGTTTCAAAAAGGGAAAAAAACAATTATATTAATACTACCACTTGGAAGTTAGTTATGACTATGCCCCTGATTGATTCATGTGGGCTAACAAGTCTAAGCAGGACTATATTCTCTGTTTTAAAACATTCCTGCAGTGGAGCTGGCAGTCAGCAAAGATGTTGTTTCTTTTAAATGAGAAATGCTGTATAAGCAAAATTACCTTTCCATAAGGAAACTCTCATTAGTGTAATATAATGATTATTATAGATAATAATGGCAATACAATGAGAAAGAAAGGCAATTGTATTACCTCAAAGAAAGGCAATACAATGAGTTGAGAGGATAATGCTGAATTATGGAGGAATGGATAAAGACATTCAGTTGCTAAAAGAAAATAAAAGGCTAATCTCAAAGACTAGTACAAAAAATCCAGTGATTTTGCTCCTCATTTATAAGAAATAGAATGTCCCATACCCATCTAATATGAAGTTAGCTTTATAAACCTTGCCTTTAAAAAAATTCTATTGAAAATTTGAGATTAAAAATTGATCCATCAGATATATATATACATAGAGCTGATTCACTTTGCTATACAGCAGCGACTAACACAACACTGTAAAGCAATTATACTCCAATAAAGATGTTAAAAAAAAAAAATGGTCCATACCAAAAAAAAATCTATAAAAAAAAAAAGGAAAAAAAAAATGACCATCAGGATTTTTGGTCCTTATTAAAAAAAAAAAAAAAATTAATGACTCTCTGTAATATAGGAAAAATAAAAGAAAAAAACTGTCTAAATAGTTATTTTTGAAATCTAAAAACTGTAAATTTAGTTTCTATCTTAGAAAAACATACTGAGCCTAGATATTATAAGGCCATTTGACTTACCTGAAGCAGGCAGAAAAACGTACTTAAATATTGGCAACTGATTAGAAAACATTTACATTAAAATATACATTAACAGGACCTTTCAAAAGCACATTCGTGCTCCGCAACAAGAGAAGCCTGTGCACCACAGCGAAGAGTAGCCCCTGCTTGCCACAACTAGAGAAAGCCCACGCGCAGCAACCAAGACCCAACGCAGCCACAAAATAAATAAATTTTAAAAAACCTAAAAACAAAATCACATTCATGCCATCTTTCTCTCAAAAAATATTGTAATTTATTTAATCCTACTAAAATAATACACTTCTTTCCTCAAAAACATTGGTCCATCATAGGTTAAATTAATAGTCATCACAAGGGGAAAAATGCAATAATATCAGGTCAGGGCTCAGGGATGAGCCACAGGGAATTTTCTCTTGTGACACAGTGACAAGCAATACAGATGAAATGGGAATACGAGAAATAGAGCTGAAATGCAGTTTTGTAAATTATACCAGCTTAGTTGTAGCTAACTTGAAAGATAGAAACATGACAACTGTCTATTAAAATAAAATGTATATGTAGGGATTAAAAAATATATATTTAATAGAAAATGACAGAATCAGCAACAAAGAAAATTCTAAAATTGAAAACTGACCAACTCTTAAGGCTATATTTCAATGATTATAATAGGGGCTTTATTGTTAACTTTTGTACAGCAATAGAATAATTTGTAATCCCGAAAAAAAAAAACCCTCTATTTTACTTACCATTCATTGATCAGTCTTTCAAAAACTTCTTTATTTTATACAGAACATGGACAAGATGGAGTCAAAGAAAGGCAATACAATGAGTTGAGAGGATAATGCTGAATTATGGAGGAATGGATAAAGACATTCAGTTGCTAAAAGAAAATAAAAGGATTAAAAAGGAAGAAATAGGAGACAGTAAGGGATTTCAAATGCTGTAAGAAATATTTAGTTTAGATTTACTTAAAAATCAAAGGAGAATGGTGAATAGGACACAAAAGAGAGTTAAACCCCAAAGTTTTAATCTATTAAGAGACAGAATATGTAATTAAGTGGCCCATGACATTTCTTGAAGTTACTGAGCTCTATGAATCCTATGGATAGAGAATTCAGCAAACATTTCACAGAAGTCTTCTTTCTCCTATTGTTACAGAGATAAACCCATAAAAAAATGGCTTCATTCTTTCTAAAACATGCATGCTAATTTGAAATACCTCTATAAAGCTCATTGATGTAAAGAGGGACAAAAATAAAAGCAAGAAATTTTAAGAAATCATGAAACATTTCACCAAATTCCCTTAAGAAGACTGAATAAGCAAGTTTCATGAATTCAGGTGTATCCAGAACTGATAAAGCATGGGTATAATTAGGTCTTTCTGAAGCAAGTTCTACAATTATATAAAATTATGTGTGTATGTGTGTGTGCTTCATTTTTTTAGGCCATTCCTTTACTCATCATGTATCATGTACCAATTTTATTTTGTCCTCTCAACTGATTATGTGGCTCTAGAAACTGGGATCAGGTCTCACTCAACTCTCTGTCACAATACAAAGCATTGCCTTATACCCAGCTGGTGCTCAATAAATGTTTATTCAGCCAAAATGAATTCTAATACCTTTGAATTCCACCCAGGAGCCAAGACAATATTAAATGTCAATGAGGTACTCCACAGTGAGTGAGATTTGGTGCTGGCCAAACCCAAAGACCAAGATGTAGCTGATTGGTAAAGATCCCAGTGAGAAGATCAGAAAGACACAAGCCAAGCCAGCATGGAGATGGGCAACAGGACGTTCCAGCAATGGACCACAGGGCACAGCATTGGGAAATTCAGGAACAGAAAGTCAACTGGTGCTGCAACAGAGAAGTAAACAGTCTGTGTAAGAGAGGCACAGTGGCAGGGGTTTAGGGGCAAGATTCAGTCACTGAGGGAGTCTGTCTATAGAAAGCAGGGCACCAATACAGAATAAATGGAATGCATATCAGATAGAACACACCAAGGCAGGGCAGAGGAATGAACACGGGACGTGGTAACTACAACTAGAGCCAACTCACATTGAAAGGAAAAAAAAAGAAGGTTACTCAATAGAACCCAAGTAACCAATCAGAAGAAAACAAGTGGTGAAGAATACTGGTGCTAAGTCATAAAAATGAGGATTCTTAGAATTTTCTGGGTAGGAAAAGGATTACTTTCAGATCTGAGGGAAGGTCCAAACTGTTGAAATGTTTACAAAGCTCTAGCGGGCAGTGGTTAAGAATCCGCCTGCCAATGCAGAGGACACAGGTTTGATCCCTGGTCCAGGAAGATCCCACATGCCGTGGAGCAACTAAGCCCGTGCGCCACAACTACTGAGCGTGCGCTCTAAAGTCCGCAAGCCACAGCTACTGAAGCCTGAGTGCCTAGAGCCCGTGCTCCGCAACAAGAGAAGCCACTGCAATGAGAAGCCCGTGCACCGCAACGAAGAATAGCCCCCGCTCGCCACAACTAGAGAAAGCCTGTGCACAGCAACAAAGACCCAACGCAGCCAAAAATAAAATAAAATAAATTAATTTAAAAAAATAAATAAATAAAATTTTAAAAATAAAAATAAAAAGCTGTAGGTAAAAGGATGAGGATTCAGGTTATTCTATAAGCCTTCTGTAGACTAAACTTATGTTTTGAACATTTTTTTAATAGCAACGCGGTATGCTTAGCCGTGCATACTTCTGGAGATTGCAGAGGTGAACATGTGAACAGAACTCTTAAGAAGCTGTGTGTCTATAAATTCAAGGCCAATTGGTACCCCCTAATCTGAGAACAGCTTATTAATAATTTTCCTGTCATTAGGCCAAGATGCAGGAGGGAATGCTGAATGTCAGAATGCCACACTAACTCCCAGTTCTAACAGAGTTTAGGACACCAAAGGTTTGCCCATAGGAAGCTGAAAAGTTCTGGTAGAACTCAAAGGATTCCACTGTGTATTTCAGCATGGAAATTTTGTTATATAACCAGGGCTTTAAATATGCCATGCAAATAGTACGCTCTTTTAGGAAATGCTTTCTCTTCCGCCTGTGTCTCAAATGTCTCCATCCTGCACAATTATTAGAAACTGCTTACATGTGAGCAAATGCCAAAATTAAAAGTCCTAAGTGCTAAAAAAAAGAACAAAAAACAAAGATAATCCACATTCCTATACTCAAATTTTTGAAAAAATAAACTATTTACCACTAAAGGAAATTTTATTTTTTATTCTATAAATTATATATATTTTATAATTAAATTATATCACTTCCTTTAGCAGTGAATAGTTTAATATACACATCACACAATTTGACATAAGATAAATACTAGACCCAAATTAACATATACTGAACTTTAAATAATCCAAGAAATACTTTCACAACACCTAAAAAGAAAAAGTGCAGAAGAAATTTAAATTCCTAAAACTGACTACCACCATTTACAGTCTAGAAAGGCAAATAAATAAAAGTCCACAGAAATACAGCAGACATTAGCCCTGATAACCACGTCTACAGTAGGATCCTCCAGACACATGCCTCTCTTTAATAATAGCCCCTTATTCTCTTCAACAGGAAAAAATAGTTTACTGTATTCCTAAGCACAATTGATAATTTGTATTTACTTGTTTGTTAATTTATTCGATGCCTGTCTCCAGGACCTCACTGTAAGTTCCATGAGGTAAGGGAAGGTGACAGTTCTGTTCACCACTAAGCAACTATCCTAACACATGGTGGGCATTCATTAACATTGATAGACTGATTGACTGAATCCATGAAAAAACACTATTTTCTTTTAGGCTAACAGACCTTATACAGACACGTCAATCAGAAAAACTTGTCTTTTAAATCAACAAAGTACGAAGAAACCCCATAATATGTACACATAAGAAAAGTAACAGGGCTTCCCTGGTGGCGCAGTGGTTAAGAATCCGCCTGCCAATGCAGGGGACACAGGTTCGAGGCCTGGTCTGGGAAGATCCCACATGCCGCGGAGCAACTAAGCCTGTGTGCCACAACTACTGAGCGTGCGCTCTAGAGCCCACGAGCTACAACTACTGAAGCCCACACGCCTAGAGCCCGTGCTCTGCAACAAAAGAAGCTACCGCAATGAGAAGTCCGCGCACCGCAACGAAGAGTAGGCTCCACTCACCGCGACTAGAGAAAGCCCGCGCGCAGCAACGAAGACCCAACGCAGCCAAAAATAAATAATAAATTTTAAAAAAAAGAGAAAAGTAACAGATGCAATTAAATAGACAAGTAGTTAGATGGACACAATAGCAGATAAAACTACCCCCTCACTCACATTTATAAATATATTTGGAGGTATTTGAGCCCATTAATATATTAGTACTGACATAACTGTTGGAAAGATGTAAAAATTAAAAATCAACAAAAAATAATGAACAGGTGTTGTTTTTGTGGATTTTTTTGTACAAATTAAACACTGATAAATATTTGCAAAACAGGGACTCACAAACAGTATTTTATCCTCTTAATTCTAGGTTATTATAATTTTACAATCATATCTTTATTTTTAGCCTCCATGGAATAGTATAACAAAAATAAATTCTGGCGATGAAAATGAGCTGTGTTTCAAACCTACATATGCCAACTATCATACCTCCTTCCAACTTTGAATAAGGAATATTATATTATGCATGAAGCATTTCATAGAATGTTTTGATATAGTTACAATTCAGGTATTGGTAACTATGTAAAGCACTTGTTAAAAGTGTGAGGGTCTCCCAGGAACTGAATGTGTGTGTGTGTTATGGAAGGATAGGGTGAGGGAACACGCACAGTGAGATTTCACTTTTGGCATCACTTCTAAAGATAAGAATTATTATAGTCAGCAATCCACCAAAAAAAAAAAAAAAAAATCACCTACTAAGAATTAACAAGCAATTTTGTCACAGGCAAAGAGGGCCCAGGTATAAATTCAGCTCCATTATCCCAGTATAAGGTCATGCTGACTTACTATATATTTCACATGCTAGTTAAGAAATTCGTCTATAATACATATCTCAAAATGGCTTTTGAATCAAGATGATGGTGACCCTGCCTATATCATAGCTCTGGTCCCCAGGGAGTTGAAGTATGTGCTATGAAGAAGGAAGGCTTGATTTTTACATGCGGTTGCTTAGCACCAAGTACTTTTATGTCAAAAGACAAATGGCACCAATAAAACAGCTTATTACAAAGGCTACCAATCAGCCCTAGAAAAGTCATGACCCAGTGCCAACTTCCCGAAGCAATTCTCGGTTGAATTTGATATTTATTGTTGTTATGATTCTCCACACAATGAAATCCCTCAGAACCCCTCTCCCTTGGTATTTTTAACTCCAATATTTCACTTTCCAACCATAATTTTTTTGCCTTCCCCCTACTGGCAAATACACTCACTTTTCCTTTTGCCTTCAAATAGAACTGTAGTTCATTCCTGAACTTTCTACATTTTATGCCCACTGACTAATTTTTCCTAAGGTCTTTTTTTGCCCAGCCCTTATCCTTCGCTTTCCTTTAAATGCTGACGCTCTGAGGTCTTTCCTGAGATTCACATGCTCCCCCTTTTTCCCCAGCAGAGTGGGTCTGTCTTTCTCCTCTCAACCTCTCCAACAGTTCTTGCTCTACTTCCCGAATTCAAATGCTCCTTGCTCTACAACTATTGATGTATCTGTCTCCCACTGCTAGTCTGAGGTTTTTGAGGACAGGACATATACTCAACCACACCACCTAATTAATAGCAGGTCTCAGTAAGATTAGTGAATAAGTGGCTGAGACACTGAGAAGTGGGTGAGGAAGAAAGAGAAAGCTAGAAACATTGTGAGTTCTAAAAGTAAGCACAGCACGGTGATAAAGAAGAACAACTCCAGAACAAACTGCCAAGGTTCAAATCCCAGCCCTGCCACCTTCTAATCCTTAGGAAAGGTACCTAGCTGGTGAATGTCATGAGGAATAACTGAGTTAATACATGTTAAACACTTAGAAAGGTGTCTGTAAGCATTATAAACATGCTGCGTGTTGGAAATTAACATTTACACAGTGGATCAGCCCTTTAAGAATTCTGGTTACTCTATACTAATAAAATCTTTTAAAGTATTAATAAAATCACAAGTTCACATTTTTTTTAAGAGTTTTCTTATTGAAAGGAAGCAAACCCACAGATGACTAGACTTCTGCCTCTGGTAATGCTGACTTGTACACACGCATGAGTTCACCTATGACAGCAAAGAAGTCACTTAAAATAGCTACAAAATTAACTCAAGTTACATGAAACATTGCCATTTTTAAAACTTATCAATTATACCCATTTTTCCCACAATACGACAGGACAATAGCACATGATTAGTTTTTCTAATTCTCAGGTTACAACCCCCAAAGTTCAGAGAGCCAATGTAAAGTAAGAACAAGGTGGAATTTTCCTATGACTATGGATAAAAGTACTGAAAAATGAATGGGAACTTGAGTCCAGAGAAGTCATAATCACAAATTCAGATCATCTCCTTCCTCCCTTTCTAATCCCAGCCCCAGGCCCCTGAGAGCCAGTGGGAAAGCCCAAAGGGCCACCTCCTAGCCTGGGCAGGAGGCCTATTTACTCAGGGGAATCAGAGCTGCAGAATATTTGTTCATGGCCCTTAAAACCAAGGGCTCAGTCTTGGGGTAGGGTAGATTGGTGAAAGATGGTCCATTTATAGGATTTTTTTAAAAAAAGATAAACTCATGAGTGCTCTTGCCCTAAGAATAGCCCTAAACAATCGCTCCCTTTTTCTGAGACCAGGGGCCCAGTCCTGCCTACCCCTTCGGGACACGACACAGGGCCAACTTCTCAGAGGCGGACCCACCTTACCAGCCTGAGGACAAGGAGAGTAAACCCAAGTTCCTGCACCCCGTCCACAACACACTTCTCCCTGCTGAGGCCAGTGCTGCAGGGCAGGCTCTTTAGAAAGACGACAGTATTGAATTTTTTCCTGGAATTGTGGTCATTAGAGAACACAGGGTAGGTAGGTTTATGCCCTCTCGATCTTATAATGGTACTTTCACAACACATGTGTTATTGCTACTGGAATTGTGTTCTGGAATATGAATCATAACACGCAGCAATTATTACTGAATTACTTTTAAGAACACCACTGAAATAGAATGCCTCATTAGCCAGCCCTGCTCTCTCCATTAGCAAATTAATCATAGAGTAGGGAGGGCCCTCTAAGAGGAAGGGGGGGGTAAAACTCCCAACTCACAACCTTTACAGCTTCTTTGCACATAATTGTAGGCCACGGCTTATGAAACTTGGCTCTCTGACTGCAGGGGAAGCGCCAAAACTCAAAATTAACCTTGGCTGCTAACAACCCCAGAGAATCAGTCATCAGAAGGAATGTGCTCTACCCGCTCCCACATATTGTACAACACGACTTAGAATGGACAAGTATAAAACACCATTTTTTAGGAGAAAAATATCCAAATGACCTCCTGTATTTTAAATCTGTGCTAAGGAATAGAGAAAGAATATAAAAAGTATAAGGCAGAAGTTTCAAAATGCTTATAATCTGGGGTGGGGGAAGGGGGGAGAAAAGACTAAAAAGTAACTTTGGAAAAATATAAGATAGTATATAATTACCCCAGTGCCAAACGGTGTGATCTATCAATACTAAACAGTAAATGGGTTCCAACAAGGGTGAGATCAGTAATGTTTGGGGGATGACAGTTTCAAGAATATTATGACTCAAGAAAGGGATTAAAGCATCATTTTAGATTATTACCTTGAGACTATTAGCTTAATAATCTACTGGGATCATTAAAAAACAGGAAAGACTGGCCATTAACAGAAACAAGTCAGAGACCATATTGAGGACATTATTCTGTACTTGTATCTGAGGAGAAAAACTCCTAATCCCTTTCACCTTGGAAGGTGATCTGAAACATGCTTCAATTAACTCATACATGACAGATCCTATTACTTTTCCTTACTTATCAGCTTTTTTCAACCTTTCTCTAAATAAATTATGGAAAATTACAATCAAGAACCGAGCAATAAGTTTATGCAAACAAATTTAAAAATCAATGTGAAAATCTAAAATCTCCTAAGATAAAACATGAATTTTTTTTTTTTTAAAGTAGACACAGGGCTTCCCTGGTGGCTCAGTGGTTAAGAATCCGCCTGCCAATGCAGGGGACACGGGTTCAAGCCCTGGTCTGGGAAGATCCCACATGCCGCGGAGCAACTAAGCCTGTGCGCCACAGCTACTGAGCCTGCGCTCTAGAGTCTGCGAGCCACAACTACTGAGCCCGCGCACAGCTACTGAAGCCCGTGCACCCAGAGCCCATGCTCCACAACAAGAGAAGCCACCGCAATGGGAAGCCCGCGCACTGCAACGAAGAGTAGCCCCCACTCGCTGCAACTGGAGGCAGCAACGAAGACCCAACGCAGCCAAAAATAAATAAATTAATTAAAAGAAAAAAAGAAATAAATAAAAAAAGTAGACACAAAGCATGAGAAAAGCTGAGTAATGGGTACACAGGACTTCTCTGCATTATTTTCACAACTTTTTACGAGTGTATAATTATCTTAAAATAATCTTTTTAAATCATGAGAACAAAATTAAAATGCAAACATTGTAATTACATGAGTTGAATAACCATGGTGAAGTTTCAAATTTGGTTCTAAGCTTCCTTGAAGCAAAGGCATGAAGCCTCCAAACATTACGAGAAATATAAGAATCTTATATTATAAGATTATAAGGATGGGAAGGCATGTAATGGGCAGTGGACTCCACAGCAGATTCTAATGGGCAGTTCCTAATTGCTATGGTCTGAATAATTATGTCCCCCCAAAATTCATATGCTGAATCCTAACCCCCAACATGATGGTATTAGGAGGTGACTAGGTCATGAGCGCAAAGCCCTAATGACTGGGATTAGTGCCCTTATAAAAGACAACCGAGAAAGCGCCCTACCTCCTTCCACCATGTGAGGACCCAGTGAGAAGACAGTCTTCTCTAAACCAGGAAGTGGGCCTTCACCTGACACCAAACCTGCCAGTGCCTTGATCTTGGACCTCCCAGCCTCCGGAACTGTGAGAAGTAAAGGTCTGTTGTTTATAAGCCATCCCATTTGTGGTATTTTGTTACAGCAGTCGGATCAGACTAAGACACGTATGCAGCCTTTAGCAAGAGAAGAGAGCATAACCTTCAGGTTCAGCTCGGGGGGCAGCCATGGAATCTAAAGGGACCTGATACTTTGAGGCGTGAACGGATACAAGTCTTTAGGCACACGAAATGCCCCTTTCTCCTAAGGCAGGTTTCCGATAAAAGCTGGTTGTCAGAAAGGTTGAGGGTACACTCTAATCTGCACCCAGAAACTGATATTCCAAACCTCTGATGAGGACAACTCTATAAACACACAGAAGATCAGACTAGCAGATGGCAGAGCAGGACCTTGCAAGTCAAGTTGAGAAACTGAACCAGACCTTTCCAAGCAAAGCATCCACACAGACGTGGGGCGCTGAGGAGACTGTGGGCTGAACAACACATCTTCTTGGGCAGCAGCAAAAATTCTCCTCTGACACACAGACATGTATTTGACAGTGCATCCAGGAATCCACACATTGGAGGTTGGCAGAAATGCTTGGAACTTTACAGGTTTTTAAAATGGGAATAATGACTTTCTTATTTTTTTTATTTTATTTTATTTATTTATTTATTTATTTGGCTGCATTGGGTCTTCGTTGCTGTGTGCGGGCTTTCTCTAGTTGTGGCGAGCGGGGTCTACTCTTCGTTGCAGTGCACACGTTTCTCATTGCGGTGGCTTCTCTTGTTGCGGAGCACGGGCTCTAGGCGTGCGGGCTTCAGTAGTTGTGGCACTCACGCTCAGTAGTTGTGGCTTGCGGGCTCTAGAGCACAGGCTCAGTAGTTGTGGTGCTCGGGTTTAGCTGTTCCGCAGCATGTGGGATCTTCCTGGAGCAGGGCTCGAACCCATGTCCTCTGCATTGGCAGGCGGATTCTTAACCACTGTGCTACCAGGGAAGTCCCAATAATGACTTTCTTAACCTAACCAATGATAACTTAAAAAATATTCCCAAGGAACATCTAATTCTGAGTAGCATGGCTTGCTGATGAGGCCTTTGATGTCACTAGCTCCAGAGAGCTGAGTGTATTGGCTTGTTACACCCAAGTGTTATTTAACATTTGCCAGTCGAAAGCAGAGAACGACTGCCAAAGGCAGCGAAAATTCCTGTATGGATTTAAAAGGTACATGTATTAAGTTCTGTCTTGACTTCTATTTTCACCTTGAGTTTGAAGACTGAGAGAGGATATGTGTGCAAAAGAACAATAAGCATTACTTAAGTCTGAAAGAAAAAGCAAGAGAAGAGTAACATAGTATTCTGGCAATGTTTTGTTTTATAAATTACTTGGCAGCATTTGGCTAAATCCATAAAGAAATTTTAAGTACCCTGTTTTGGCCATAGATCATTTCCTTAAGAACATAACTACACTAAATTTTTGAAGAGTTGATTTAATTAACATTAAATCCAGCAGATATTTATTGACTATTTATTATGTATAAGGCATTATACTATGATCCGATAAGCCCATTTGTACAAGGCCTTACCTTCAAATACCTCACAATCTAATCAGAGAAATGAAAGAGGAGAAGACATGTAATGTATACAAAGAGCCACTGTTTTGGACTGAACTGTGTTTCCCCAAAAGGCATATGTTGAAGTTCTAACCCCCAGGACCTTAGAATATGGCTGTATTTGGAGACAAGGCCTTCAGAGAGGTAATTAAAGTTAAATGAGGTCGTATGGGGGGACCCTACCCAATCTGACTGATGTCCTTCTAAGAGGAAGAGATCCCAGGATACAAGGGAGATGCATGCACAGAAAAAAAGACCATGTGAGGACACAAAGGGAACTCTGAAAGTCAAAGAGAGAGGCCTCAGGAGAAACTAACCCTGCTGACACCTTGATCTTGGACTTCCAGCCTCCAAAACTGTGATAAAATAAATTTCTGTAGGTTAAGTCACCCAGTCTGTGGTATTTTGTTATGGTCACCCTGGAAGACTAATAATAAAGCCACTCTGTAGGGGGAGTAATGATACATACCATAAGAGGAAAGTGATATTTTATTTAATTAAAGGAATCAGGAGAGATTTCATGGAAGAAGCTCATGGGATGGATGCGTGGAATTCTGAAACATAAAGGTGCAGGAAGAGTGTGGAAAGAAATCATTCCAGGAATAAGTCACAATTCCAGGGTAGCAAAGAGTAGGCCATTTGGAAAGCAGCCAGTTGCCCAGTTTGGTGACACTCTGTTTTCCTGTGGGCAAGGAAGTGAGACCCTATTAAAGTCATACAGCAAAGGGCTTTGAATGTCAGCATGAGGAATTTATCCTGAATTTCGTAGAGGCAGGGCCGCACATAAAAGAAATAAATTGTCAATTATACAGCCTTCGAGTGCAACACGAATGATTATTTCTGAATATGGAGAAGAGTCTTATATAGGGCAATGAAGTTAATAAAGTTTCTCAGTTTTTCTTTTTCAAAACACACACACTAAAGTTCTAAGTATACATTTATTACAAAGAGTCTAAGATCAGCGTAATACAAACATTTCTGGGATTACATCCTTAGATAGACAGTGATACTATTTCACTGCAAGCTCATCTGAATTCTGAAGAGCTTGCAAAAATACATGTCACTCTCTAAAAAAGGATACTAATCCGAATTCTAAATTCATATTCGTTACATAATCCGTTAGGTGTCACACACTACACTGGAGTGTTACATATCCTTCTAGGAAACTGAATAGAAAACGACTGAACTAAACAAATCCCTCATTAGAAGCGTGCTATGCTTCTAAGCTTGACAGTACAAGTCAAAGAGACACACTCTTTCAGAACTGAAATTTCCACCTCAATTATTACACCTTCTCGATAAATGAGAAGGTGTAATATTTTAGACCATTAACTACACTATTTATTATGAGAGCACTGAGGATACTGTTAGAACACTCTCCTGACAACAAGACATTTATTTATACTCCCTTAATTTGCAGACCCCAGTGAAATTTAGATAATTAAAAGGGTATTTAAAACTTAGATCATTAGAAGAACATTGGCCAAACACAGTAAGTTTCCACTGATATCAAAACAAACTAAAAACCTGCTTCAGGAGCTAACCTTTCATCACATCCTTTCTACTTATTGAAGACAAATATCAAAATACCCACATTATTGCATTCCAATGTGAGGAGAAACCCAACAACTGCTAAATCGCATCCATGAAAATGGATGCAGTAATCCTGCTTCTTAGGGATATAATCTAGTAGAATGTAGGGAATTTTAATCTACAGTAAATAAAGTCAGACACCTTATTTCTGCATGCTGCTAGGAACCAGGGATGTAAAGGTGACCAATCACTTCCAGTACTTGGTCTAGTTTTATTTATTGGAGAAGGAGAAAAGGAGAGAGAAAAAAAACCCCAATCATAACCCCATTTCAAATGACTGATGTGAGAAGAAAGTGCTTTGTCGTTCTTGAAGGATTTCTCTCAGAAAGAGAAGTTTCCTTCATTGAAGAGGAAAAAACCACCTCCCTGGCCACTTGACAACATCCCAGTGGCGTGGCCAGGAGGCCGAAGTTCCCCAAGTGGAGCAAACGGGCAGGCAGGGTGCCCACGAGCAGGTAGCACTGGCTCTCAAAAACCCTCTTCCCACCTTCCGCTGCCATTTCCCCAGGCGAAACAAACACACACCCAAAGGTGAACAACAGGGGAACTCTCTCCCGATTGCCAAACAGACAAGATGGACGATCTTTGCCGATCAGGCTTCTTCCCTCCAGTTAGGATTAAGGAGGAGACAACACTGAGGGCTAAGCCACGGGCCAACTCAGTTCCTCCACAGCCCCAAATGAGACATAGAGAAGGGAAAAAAATATATGGTAAGCCTAAAATATAAAAAGCAGAACTGTTCTCTTGAAGAAAATGCTCTACAAAGTCAGGCAATCCAACTCTCACACAAATGCGACCAGCTTTCAGGATAGAGACTCCTGGGCCACCTGCTCTCTCAAAGTAAAACTACTGAACTAAAAATAAGAATGTATTGATTTTTAGGGATATTGCATCTCAGCAGAAAAGGAAGGTCCTCAGGTTTTAAGAAAGTTTGGAGAGAGGCTGGTTATTGAACAAAAGCCACATATTTGTGAGCAACCAGGGTGCATTTCTATATATAGCAATATTGTTCTGTTAAGCTGCATTAAAAATCATCTTTGGACGCAATATTGTACCCAAAAGGAAAGTCATTTGTGGATGGCCTCCCAGAAACGCCAAAGGACCGCCAAACATGAATACGAGCCTCCAATCTCCTGATACTGGGTTTTGTTTTTTTTCTTTTTTCATTAAAATGTAATATATTAACAGATATCTTTCCAATAAAGGTTTAAAAAAGATTCAAATACTAGGAAATCTTGTCTTAAAACACTGTTAACACTTGCAGAACTCCATTATGATTAGAATAAAATTCCAAGGCAAAGAATATTTCATAAAAATATGTACAGGGACGTGTATCTCTCCGCTCACATGCCTCCCTCTGTGGACTGAGTCTGGGGTGATGCAGGTCTACCACCCACCCATCCATCTCAGAGCCTCAGGCTTCAAAGACATGACTAGATTACTACACGTCAAGAAACTAAACTAAATAGAACAGGAAACATTTATGTTATTACTCCGGTATCAGGCCCTGGACACTGGGCCTGTCTAGGGAAGGGCCACATGGCAGACAGATCTCCAGGCCACCTTCATCAGCAGAGGAGGCGGGTTAAAGGCTGAATCTGGCAAGCATCATGCACAGTGGGGGTCATCCAGAAATCTCTGAGTCAAGAAGACAGTGGCCCTGTTTTCAGAGGCAACGTTGTTCCTGGTTGGGGTGACTTGCTGACTGTAGCCTTTTCAGATGAGACACTCCCCACTCCCATCCTTTAGACACTCTCACAATAGACCCAGGGTCCGTGCTCAGGGAAATCAGACAGGTATTCAGCTGGAGCGTGGGTGCAGTTCACATGCTGCAGGAGGAGCCTGGCCCATGGGCTCCACGCAACTCACCTCCCACAGTGAAAGGCAGGTGCAGCTGCCTGCAACTTCCCCATTCGGAACGCGCCTGGACCTCAGCAGGAAGTCCCACCTATGTCCCATCTATCCCTCCCCTCCAAGCTCCCCTCACCCTTCCGACATCCACCCTCGGGTCTTCACATAGCAGAGCGCAGGATGTGCAGGTGACTCACATGAGGAAAAGGGTGCAGCCATTTCTGAAAAGCACCCACAGCACGTGATGTCACCTGGGCACAGGAAGAGTTGGCCCTTTCAGCTCTTCACATCTGGGGCACCTGGTCCTGCCTCAATAGCTGGTTCTTGACAGCATTCACGTAGACCAGATGACACTAAGGAGGGGATGCGAGCTCCCTGGGGAAGAATGGCGCCACCGCAAGGGTCCCAGACTGGCTAGGAATGTCTTGAGGTGTGAGCAGTGGACATGAAGACACTCCCTTAAGTGGGGAGGGGATAAGGGACTGCCTTAGATCCAGTTATTTCTGCCTGCTTGTCCTCAGCACATAGGTGGGAGTCCTGGTCTCAGTGCTGTTTCCATCAGGCTGAGAAAAGCACTGCCATTTTACAAACTGGTGGAAATCATTAGTTCGCATTGACATCAGTTACCATACACAGAACTTCTGCCTAGTTCTATGCCCCCAAAATGGGGCAGTTTCGCTAGTCATTTGTTATCTCTTTATTTTAATTCCAACCAGTAATTTCTATTTTACATAGTTAGACATCTTTTGCAATTTTTTCATTGAATAGTTTTAATGTTTCTGAAGTGTTTATTCAGAAAACCTATCACTCCATGATACTTCAGTTACCATCCTTGGCTTTTGCTCTCAGAACTCCAGTGATAGGACCCTGACCTGGAGAGGCCCTGGTTCTACATTAAGGGTCAGGGCTGAAGATCCTACTCTGGACAGAGCATGACCTGCCTGTCTAACCTCGGATCACTAGCTATTTAATTAAGCACAGACTTCTTCATTCATAGAGAAGAGGAATGAGTAGTCTACATAATACTCCATGGTCTACATAATCCTCAGAATACTCTCCAAGGGCCTCCACGTTGCTCCTCAGTCCCAACCTTGAAGAAGAGTTTTCCACATTCATCAAAAAGATTCCTGGGACTTCTCTGGGGGTGCAGTGGTTAAGAATCCGCCTGCCAATGCAGGGAACACAGGTTCGAGCCCTGGTCCGGGAAGATCCCACATGCTGCGGAGCAACTAAGCCCATGCGCCACAACTACTGGGCCTGCGCTCTAGAGCTCACAAGTCACAACAACTGAGCCCACGTGCTGCAGCTACTGAAGCCCGCGCTCCTAGAGCCCGTGCTCCGCAACAAGAGAAGCCACCGCAGTGAGAAGCCCGCGCACCGCAACGAAGAGTAGCCCCCGTTCGCCACAACTAGAGAAAGCCCGCGCAGCAATGAAGACCCAACGCAGCCAAAAATAATTAATTAATTAATTAATTAATTTTTTAAAAAATCATGAGCTACTTTCAAAAAAAAAAAAAAAGAAGATTCCTCCAAGTAAACTGTGAGGAAGTGAATTTTACTAAAGACTTCACAGAGAGAAGTGCCAGCGTGTTTACACCCACATGGTCACAGCAAGCCCTGTAGGCAGAGCTCTTCTCAATTCTTTCCTTTCAGCCACCCACCACCAGTCTCCTCTCTCTTTGCCTTTCCATAAGAGGTCTTTGAATCTCCTTGGCTCCTGTGCCCCCTCGGGGACCTTTTCAGGGACCTCTCAATCTCCCCCACTTTCTTATACAGAAAAACTTAGTTCTATCCCAGTTTCTACCTCTTATCTTGTACCCTTCACCTGGCCCTTAACACTGTCTTCAAGGACATGACAGGCTATCACTGTGAGAGAGCTGATTCTATGCTCAGCAAACCACAGATTTTCCACAGTTAGGATCCTTGGAAGGCAGTGGTGGGTTACCAGTGGGAAAATAAAAAATTACACTACCGCATATTCGATAAAAACAAGCTTGCAAATTAAAAAAAACAACAACAAAAACAAAAACAAAAAAAACCGCAACAAATTAGGTCAGAGGCTATGGTGAAAGACTCCATTATTAGGGAATTCCTGAGGCAAAGTGGGGCATAGGCCAGTTCTAGCAATTTAAAAACCAGGGAGATCTGCTCCGGAGTTCTCAAATACGATGACCAGTATCTGAGACCAGAAGAAAAGTCCCAAGTGAGTAGAGGCAATAGAAGAGCTGGGACCCTGGTGAACCAGCAGGGCTGAGAAGGCAGCTACGCAAAATTCAGGGGTTCAGACAACGAGGTCAGTAGCCCAAAGTGGGTTGATTTTTGGCACCATAAAAGATTTTAAAAGGCAACAAAAAGGAAAATTATGACTATTAACGTAAGAAAAGGAAAAAACCTTTGAAAATTGATTTCTCTATATCTAACTCCATAAAGTCATCCCCAAGCAGAAAAGCTTCAATAAGTTTAGCTTCTTTTCAGAAGATCTGATGAAGGATTAAGAAAATTTCATATCAGAATCCAGCCAAAAGCAGAACATCATTTTCCTTTACCCTCCCTCCTCCCCCACCAGCTCCCTTGGTTGACTTCCATTTTTCATTAAAAGGACTACTGCTTTCTAAGTCCATGAGTTCAAAACATCTGTGTGGTTTTGGGCTTTCTGACTGACCATCCCCCATGCAGGGGCCAAATCCTGCAAATTTCACCTACCTCATTGTGTTCCCTGAATTAAGGCATGAATACACAAGCCATCCCGGTCAAGCCCTCGTGACACAGTCACTCCCAATGACTAATATTGGAAAACACTGGTTCACTTAGTAATACAGCACTTGCAAATGCTGATGCATCTCATTATACAATATCAAAATATCACAAATTTCATCCGAAAAGTTTTAAAGTATTGGTACGCAATTAGGATCACAGAGTCAGATACAAAACTTTTTTAACTCTAATTTTTCTCAAGAGGGCAAATTTTATCATTGGCAATAACTGCTGTCAAATGTCTTGAAGTGACAGGCTCGTGATGTTCATTTCCAAGAAAATGTCTGCCAAATACCCAAGACTGAGGGACTATAATATGTCGGTTTGTCGTCCATGTAAAAAGGATGTTCCTTGGAAAAAAGCAGCCTGTTCAGCTTGCAACTCAAACATTTGCAGAAGTGCTTTGCCTCAAGACAACCAATGTTGCTTAACATGCAGCAGAAGGGCTTTAGGAGGGAATTCCCTTGTGGTCCAATGGTTAGGACTCCACGCTTCCAACGCAGGGGGCACAGGTTCACTCCCTGGTCAGGGAGCTAAGAGCCCGCATGCCACACGCAGCACAACCAAAAAAAAAAAAAAGTGCTTTAGAAGTGTTTCCCATTTTGTCACACAGAATACTGAAAAGATATGAACCTGAGATTTGAGATTTTTACTGATCCATCAAAGATATTCTTAAGTGAAACTAGTATTTTTTTCTGTAGGTGCATGGAGGTGAAAAATACAAGGACTACAAACAGCCCCACGCCATGGCCTTGATTTGTACTAAGGCACCAAAAGTTTTCCCAGCATTGCTTTTGCACCATCAATACAAATGCCAAACCCAGTGGAAAAGGCAAATAACATCTTAGTATTATGAAAATAGCTTTGTCTTTGCAGACCATCCCCAAAAAGGGTCTAGGGGGACCCCTAGGAGCCTGCAGATTTTACTTTGAGAAACTCGGGTCTAGACCCTTAAAATTCATCCCTTACGGGCGGGCCTTCCTTTCTCCAGTGATCTATACAGCAGATCATTTTTATCTCAAAATGCTGCCAGATTCACCTATCTAAAGCACAAGTACGGGTATCTATTCCTCCCTCCCCCATCAAAATCATTTGAGTCCTTCCCACTGACAACAAAATTAACTGCAGATTCCCACATTGACATGAAAGATGCCCAGTGAGGTTGCTTAAGCTGCTTTTCCTGCCTAGCTCCCCCATCTTTTGCATTCATATCCTTCTCTCTAGTCAAACAGAATTTAGGTTCTTCCCAGCTGGGTATTTGCTTCTTTAATTTCCTCTGCCCGGAATGCACCTGTCAATATCCCATTGTTCTTAAACCTGTGGTCCTCACTCCAGCTGCATATGAGAAGCCCATAGGGGTCTATTACTAAGCCCCTCCTTCCAGAGATTTTGATTTTATTTGAATGGGGGCCAGGCCTAGGGATAGATATTTTTTAGAGCTTCCTAGGTGATCCTCAGTTGAGACCCAGTGATTCCATCTTATGTGCTACTGCCTAAAGGAAAGCCTTTTAGATTCCTCCAGAAAAACAGATGCACTTTTTTTTTTTTTACATACCTGCAGCTGACTATTCTCACCCCCTCTGCGGCACACTTCATTTCTGCCTTGTAATCTAGCTCTTGTTCCGTTTATCTCATCTCCCAACTAAGCCAAACAATCCTTCGAGACAGACCTCACCACACTCCTCACTGTGTTCCCCGTACTGACAAGGACAGAGCCCTGCCCAGGACACAGATTAAAGTTATGTTGTTGCTTTTTTTTTTTTTTTTTTTGTGGTAAAGTACACATCACATAAAGTTTACCATTTTAACCATTTTAAAGTATACAATTCAGTAGCACAAAGTATAATCACGATGCTATTGCAACCATCACCACTCTCTAGTTCCAGAACATTGTCATTACCCCAAATGGAAACCCCATATCCATTAGCAGCCATTCCCCATACCCTACCTCCCCCATCCCCTGGCGAACACTAATTTGTTGTCTCTGTGGATTATACAGAGATATGGTATATAAGCCAACATGTGTATATCTATATACAGTTGACCCTTGAACAACATGAGTTTGAACTGCAAGGGTCCACTTATATGTAGATATTTTTCAATTGTAAATACAACAGTACTACGCAATCCGCTGGCAGTTGAATCCAAGGATGTAACCTCAGATACGGAGGCACCCAGGTACAGAGGGCCAACTATAAATTATATGTGGATTCTCAACTATGCGGAAGGTAGGTGCCCTGACCCCCACGATTCAGGGGTCAACTGTATAATATATTTTATATATCTCCATATGATATATGATATATATAAGCCACACACATTGATGACTTCCCTCAGAGTCTCATATTTTTCCTTCCACAATAACTCCCACGCTGTAGCCCTCTGAGGCCGACCTTCACAAGCAAACTTCAGGTCTTTGTCAAGTGAAAGTGCCATATTTTTTGTAGTATTTATGTATGTCTTAACCATTTAACGTGTAAAACCATGCCCCATTTTTATTTGGTTCCTGTCTTTTTTAAAAATGTGTCATTGATTACGTTTTTGAATGTTAGGTCCCAATTTTTCCCATAAGTGCTGTGGTTTGGATTGTGCAACTTTGTGCAGCATGGTGATTTGGGGGAAGGCAGAAGTTGCATTATAGCAGAACTGACTGGATGGCTTTTACTTCAGAGTAGAAGCTTGGGTCCAAGACCAAGTTTTCATGACCTGCTTCTTCCTTTGACTCAGTCCTGGACATCCAAACAAAGATGTCACTGCCCTTACTAAAAGTGCATTCAACTCACTTTACAACTTATTTTCACATCACCATAAGTAGGAATGGCCTCCTCGTCCACAGTCAGAAAAATCCGTGCAAGATCTCTCCTGCACAAGATGCAGAGCTGTTGTGTGAAGAAACTCTTCGTGCTTATCAAATCATCCCCATTTTCCACAAAAATCTGTGATCTGCTTGCAGATCTCTTGTTTACAAAGGAATGACAGCAGAACCACAGACACAAAATTTAAAAAATCATTTCTCTGAAAATCCCTGGGGCTTACTTATGCCGTACTCTATTTTCTCCTTCTTAAATTTTAGAGAATTTATTGAGTAATTTATTGCCACACTTAACAAGACTTAATTGGACTACTTCAAATGAAAATCATCCAGAGAGAGGCAAGGTGCCAACTAGAGATTTCAGATTAATTTGGGAAGAACATTTCAGCCTCCCACTGTACCCAAATATTACACTAAAATGAAATTCATACTTCACATAAAAGTAGAGTAAAAAATACTCAATGGCTCTACATCATACACAGTAATAACTGCCCCAAAAGCCTTCCTCCTAGACCTCATAGTCGGGTGGCCACTAGGACTTCTCTGCTTACTGCGAATTCCCCTCCTGCCTTCCTGCTCTCTGCAGCCCAAGAGGTTAAGACCATTATCTTTTCTAACTCCTAGAACCCCAGTCCAGGGCCTGTCTTCAACCTATGAATCAAACAGGCCTATTTGTCAAACACAGGCAGCGGCAAGGAGGGGAGAAAGCTCTGGTAATTGTCAGTCCTCTACTCCACCCCTCCTGCTGCTTCCCAAACTTTACATCTGCTGTGTACATGGAGTTGCAGCCCAACTGCTTCAATGACTACCCAGAAGATTGCACAAAATCTTCATTTCCCCCTCAACGTAGATGTGTCTTTCCCCAGAAATCAAAATGTTCAGTCCCCACAGATGGCTCTCGTATGTCTTCATCTTTTCCTAATGACCCTGTGCATCTAAAAAGAGACGGGATGGGGCCAGAGATAGTCACTCCTGTTAGCTGCCTGTTTCCAACAATAGTTGGCAGTAGAAACATCCTTAGACAACAGCCAAGGAGTTATGTCAGTTCGTCAAGGCCCCGGGACAGGAGACAGGAATTCCACTCAAGAGAAGAAGTAGAAACCATAGCAGAAAACGCAAAGGAGAATAAAAGGCAGAGGAAGATAGGGCATTGAATGAACTGAAGAATCCCAGAGGATTTGTTAGAAGCCTATATCCCACCCCCACCAAAGCCCAGAGCCCTTAGCCTCTGTCTCCACTCCTCTGCTGCAGTAGACCACCACTAGCCCAGGCAGTAGGTGGAGGGGTGCGGGAGAAGGTAGAAATGCCTGAGAACAGGACAGCACTGTAGAGAGAGTAGCTCCTGGCCCTCCAAAGTGAAAAAGCAAACACTGTCTCAGGATATCAGAATGGCTTTAAGATCTATGGTGCTGTTGACGCTTGGATGCCTCAGAAATGTTAAGGCTGTCCCAAGAACCTAACACTGATCAGAACACAGCGTCTACGGCAACGTGTGTGCCAAATCCATTCAACTGCATCCTAAATGAATTTTGGAAACGCAGTCCTTTCATATTAAAACAGTCAGGTCGGTGATGAAGTGTGGGCTCTGAAGTCAGACAGCATGGGTTCAGTTTCTAGCTCCACCCTCTGTGGCTTTGGCTTCAGGCAGTCAACTTACAAAGGATGGATTAGTGAACTAGCAGCACTCGCATATTGAGCACCTACTGTATACCAGACACCATGCTAGATGCTGGCATTAGGTTCAATTCCCTTGAATTTTCAGAAACTTCTCACTTCTATTATTTCATCCTCCTTGTCTAGGAACCCTCACCTACTCTTACATGAGAGAGAACAGAAACACACTGTTTGAAGACCTTTACTGTTCACAAATTAGATTGCATTTGCACAGATCAGTAGAGAATAATTCTAGGCAGGAAGACTCACAGACCAATACGTAGATATTTTAGTTTGTGGGTCCCTTCTTTATGGTTCCCTTTCATTCCTCTACATTAGGCATGTGGTTTTTTTAACATCTTTATTGGAGTATAATTACTTTACAATGGTGTTAGTTTCTGCTTTATAACAAAGTGAATCAGCTATACATATACATATATCCCCATATCTCCTCCCTCTTGCGTCTCCCTCCCACCCTCCCTATCCCACCCCTCTAGGTGGTCACAAAGCACCAAGCTGATCTCCCTGTGCTATGCGGCTGCTTCCCACTAGCTATCTATTTTACATTTGGTACTGTATATATGTCCATGCCACTCTCTCACTTCATCCCAGCTTCCCCTTCCCCTTCCCTGTGTCCTCAAGTCCATTCTCTACGTCTGCGTCTTTATTCCTGTCCTGCCCCTAGGTTCTTCAGAACCATTTTCTTTTTCTTTTAGATTCCATATATATGTGTTAGCATACAGTATTTGTTTTTCTCTTTCTGACTTACTTCACTCTGTATGACAGACTCTAGATCCATCCACCTCACTACAAATAACTCAATTTCATCTCTTTTTATGGCTGAGTAATATTCCATTGTATATATGTGCCACATGTTCTTTATCCATTCATCTGATGATGGACACTTAGGTTGCTTCCATGTCCTGGCTATTGTAAATAGAGCTGCAATGAACACTGTGGTACATGACTCTTTTTGAATTGTGGTTTTCTCAGGGTATAAGGCATGTGGTTTTGACCCCACCCATCCACCAAAACTGCCCTCACCGAAGTCACTGATGATGTTCTGGTGCAAAATGATAACTGAACTCTTATTTAACGTAGATGAAGTTACCCTGTATTTGAATATAGAGTATAAAAGTTCTCCAGCACTACCTAAATGCCCATCAACAGACGAATGGATAAAGAAGTTGTAGTACATATATACAATGGAATATTACTCAGCCATAAAAAGGAACGAAATTGAGTCATTTGTTGAGACGTGGATGGATCTAGAGACTGTCATACAGAGTGAAGTAAGTCAGAAAGAGAAAAACAAATATCGTATATTAATGCATGTATGTGGAACCTAGAAAAATGGTACAGATGAGCCAGTTTGCAGGGCAGAAGTTGAGACACAGATGTAGAGAACAGACATGTGGACACCAAGGGGGGAAAACTGCAGTGGGGTGGGGATGGTGGTGTGCTGAATTGGGCGATTGGGATTGACATGTATACACTGATGTGTATAAAATTGATGCCTAATAAGAACCTGCAGTATAAAAAAACAAACAAACAAAACAACTAATACTAAACTTTCATTGGGTTATTTGTATGGAAATATGTTAATATAAATGTTTCAGACATTACATGAAATTTCTAAAAATCTTATATGTTCTGGTATAATGTTATAAGTCATAATCCTAGTTATTACTTTAAAATGTATATCTCAGAAATAACTAATTTTCTTGTCAACTGCATTATTATGAACTTTCATCAAATTTTTAACTGTGGTCATTTTTAAGTCTTTTGTCATTTACAGATAGTTCTGGGTGTACTCTGATGCTTTTGCAAATATGTTCCTATAAAAGGGTTTCATCTTCAAGAAATTCATTGAAAAGACTCTGACAAGTACAGGTTTCTCGTAACTGACTGTACTGCTGAACTGAATGAATAAGCATTTTCAGAACTCTAATGAAAAACTGATGAACTCATAAAAGTGCTAACAAAAGATCAAGATGAAAAAAAAATTAATTACATGGGACTGAGTGAACTGATGAGGATGAGTATAATTTTTGTGACTTTCTGTTTGAATTAAAAAAAAAAAATCCCACAAGAACTCAGAGGCAACGAATATACAAATCAATTTTCACTGCAAAGTAAAGGAGCTGTTACAGTGGAGGATTACTGGACTGAATGTCAATATTATGACATAGTATGAGTGTGTTTCATGTTTGGTAATTGCAATCATTGTTGCTTTTGCTGTGGTCATCCATGTACAATGCTTGGTGTCAGTCTATTTATCTCTTGTAAAGATAAAATACAGTGTGTGTGTGTGAAAAAAAAAAAGAAAAAAAGATAAGTAACTTGAAGACACTGAAATAGAAACTATCCAAAATGAAACCAGAGAGAAAAAATTGCTTTAAATGAAAAGAGCATCAGTAGCTGTGGGAGAACTTCAAGTAGCTAATGTACATGGAATTGGAGTCTCATAGGAGAGAAGGGATTGGGGATGGGGACAAAAATATTTGAAGACGTAATTGCTGAAAATTTTCCAAATTTAATAAAAACTTTAAATGAAAAAAAAAAAAAAGTTCTCCAGCACTACTATACTTTGATCAATTTCTCCATCTACTTCTATTAGTATTTGATCTACACTTATCCCTGAGTAAAAAAAAATGCTGCAAACAATATTAATTAAATTCTGCTTTGTCTGATATTGTCACATTTGATTCTCACTGGTCACTGCTAATAAAGTTGAACTGGTCTTTTTATTTTTAATTTTGACAGGTCATTATATTTGTCTACTTGTGGCAAAAAATACAACATAAAATTTTCCATCTTTACCAATTTTAAGTGTCAGTGCAGTGTGTAAAGTATATGCATATTGTTGTGAAACAGATATCCAGGACTTGTTCATCCTGCAAATCTGAAACTCTATACTCACTAGACAGCAACTCCCCATTCCTTCCTTCCTTCCCCCCACCCACTGGACACCACCATTCTACTTTCTAGTTCTATGAATTTGATTACTTAAGAGTTGAGTCATTATGTTTTAAGACTGTGTCTTATAAACAGTATTTAATTGGATTTTTTAAAACCCAATCTAAGTCTGAACCTTCTAGTGTTTAGCCCAAATACATTTATTAAGATGACAGATATGTTTGCATTTATTTTTGATATTGTATTGAACCCTTTTTGTGTGTTTATACACTATGGACACTATCTTCCACTTCATTATAAAGACTAGGTTTTTGTCTGCTTTTATTTACTTTAGTCTTTTGGAAGTTGAAATCTTGTTTTTATTTTACTGGTGGCTATCTTTAAGTTCTCATATAGACACTAAACCCTCTAATGATGAGGTCAAGATCAAGGTCACTTGCAACTGTCTCACAGGCAGGGATAAGAAATTTAGGATCACAAAAGAGTGACCTGAAGGGATGGTCTTTGTAAAAAGTACCATGAACAAACTTTTGACCCAAAATCAAAATAAAGGTCTAGTTAACTAAATGTAGTTTCCATCAATCATTTCTATAATTCAAGCAAATAGCATCTGGAGTTTTATTTATCAAGATAGGAAACCTCTTACCCCTGTATAGAAGAGGAAATAATTTTCTAAATGACTCTACCCACTGTATCAATTATCTACTCAATAAATTGTCCACCATTTACCCATGGAATATTCATGGTAAATTGTACTTTCTGGATCCAGTATGGCCTTGAACTATCTTCTTACTATGTCCTCCTGTTAGAATTCAAGGCAGTCAAACCAATTTTCATTCTCCCCTAAATCAGCTGTAACAGGGAAGGAAAATCTGCTTTAAAAACTAAAGAATATATTCTAAATCCTAATAGAAGGACTCTGTCTAGATAGAAGGAATTTGTCTAGAAGTAATAGAAGGGACATCCACAGTTAGGTAGCTCCCCTCCTGCTCTGTCCTGGTGCTAATTACAATCAGGAGTTTATCATGAGAATAGGGTATCCGTTTTTCTGATCATGGAGAAGACATTTTAGGTGACATCATAAACCAACATTCTCTACAACTTATTTTTATGTGTAACACATCCGATAAGTGAGAAGTGGTTAACGTGGACACATTTGTCACTATCATTTAGATAAGAAATGAATTGGTTAGAGTATTCAACCTGTGACCTCGTGACCACATTAAAGGATACTCCACCAGCCTCTTTTGGCCAAGGACCAAATCCCAGCTCTATTTCCCCTTCCTCCAGTGTAACAGAGGGAAGATCATGGCCTGGACACAGTAGAACAATAAATGAAGAAAGGTTTAGCCACACACTGGCCACGTGACTTGGGAAACCTCATTTTCTCATTTATTAAATGAGGATATAATATTACCAACTACTTCATAAGATCATTTTAAGGATAAAATAAAAAAATGTATTATCGACCACCTAGTATGGTGCCTGGCCCATAGCAGGTATTCATTAAATACTGTTTCTTAAAAAATAAACAACACTTGGTCAATTTCCTTGTTTTTAATATAAAGAACAAACCCACATTCATTAAGGTAATACCTTCATTGACACATTTCATGTATAACTTAGATTCTTTTTTTTTTTTTCCGTCACTTTCCTAACTACAACCTGCTCAATCTTTTAAATATAGGCTGTGTTTGCAAATGAACTTATTTACAAAACAGAAACAGACTCACAAACTTAGAGGACGAACTTAGGGTTACGGGGTGGGGGGAAGGGATAGTTAGGGAGTTTGGGATTGACATGTACACACTGCTATATTTAGAATGGATAACCAACAAGGACCAACTGTGTAGCACAGAAAACTCTGCTAGGTATTATGTAACAACCTAAATGGGAAAAGAATTTGAAAAAGAATAGATACACGGGGCTTCCCTGGCGGCGCAGTGGTTGGGAATCCGCCTGCCAATGCAGGAGACACGGGTTCGAGCCCTGGTCTGGGAAGATCCCACATGCCGCGGGGCAACTAGGCGCGTGAGCCACAACTGCTGAGCCTGCGCGTCTGGAGCCTGTGCTCCGCAACGGGAGAGGCCGCGATAGTGAGAGGCCCCCGCACCGCGATGAGGAGAGGCCCCCGCACCGCGATGAGGAGTGGCCCCCGCTTGCCGCAACTAGAGAAGGCCCTCGCACAGAGGCGAAGACCCAACACAGCCATGGATAAATAAATAAATAAATAAATTTATTTAAAAAAAAAAAAAAAGAATAGATACATGTTCATGTATAACTTAATCACTTTAAAAAAAAAAGATAGGCTGTATTTGGATCTATTAGCGTGCTGATAAATGATAAGAAATGAACAGACTTAGATGAGACATTCATACCAAAAATGAGTTTGGCTTACCAAGTATCAAAACCTCTTTTCTTAAGGAAGCTTCCTGTGAGAGCACAGCCCTAAAACACTGAGTTAAACCGGGCCTCCCTGTGAAAAGAATAAACCTGAAAGCCCACAGCTCCACCAAGTTTGAAATTATAAATAAGAGTGAATTATACATTTTAAAAGTTCTGTGCCTGATAAAGAGATGGGTGAGTTGACTCTCAGGTAATTGTAATATCTAGTACTTTCTATAATATCTTTATGGTTTAAATTACAGTGTGTGGGGAAAATCATATGTTTTAGAGACAATGCCTCCCTGCCCCCCACAACAGGGTGACCCAAAGCCTTCTCTATCACTTCATTTACAGCAATTATCTTGCCTCTCAAAAATCCAAACCAGCTATTTCAAAAATACTAAGGTTAGTTGGTTTCTTTCTTTCTGAAATGTGAGGTGATTTTGTATGTGTGGTTGCTTCCACCGACCTGTAGACAAAGCGTAAAAGCACTTCTTAGTGGAGTTGGCTCCTAATGAATGCAGCGAGTGTACCTGGCACTTCAGTTATCACTACACCAGGCAGAGAACTGCATTTGAAAAAGCAACTGACGCTAAGGAAGAGGTACAGGTTAATGATGAGAGAACTAGACTCAGACTGTCTAGGTTCAAATTCCAGCTTCCCAAGATATGTGACCTTTGTCAAGCTAATTAACCTCTCTATGCCTCAGTTTCCCTCATCTGAAAAATGGGTATTATAAGAATACCTAGCCATGGATCTGCTGTGAAGCTTAAATGAGACAGGTAATTCCCACTCATCAAGCATGGCATCACACTCAATATGCTACCAATAATGCAAGGCTCATCATCACTATTCTTTTTATTTTTTCTTTTCTTAAAATTTATTTTTGGCTGCATTGGGTCTTCGTTGCTGTGCGCAGGCTTTCTCTAGTGGCGGCGACCACTTCTCATTGCAGTGGCTTCTCTTGTAGAGGAGCATGGGCTCTAGGCATGCGGGATTCAGTAGTTAATGGTGCGCGGGCTCTAGATTGCAGGCTCAGTAGTTGTAGCGCATAGGCTTAGTTGCTCCACAGCATGTGGGATCTTCCCAGAACAGGGCTCGAACTTGTGGCCCCTGCATTGGCAGGCGGATTTCTAACCACTGCGCCACCAGGGAAGTCCATCATCATCACTATTCTGATCGTAAAGAATTATCAGTGAATTTTTCTCTCTTCTGGAAAACTAGAGCTAATCAAAATATTAGCTATTTCTAATCACCATAAAAGTTAATCAAAAAGGCATAACACTGAAATCCTCAAAGACAGAGAATCTCTGAGTACCTACCATAATCCAAGAAAACAGGCTATTATCCTGCTTAATCCTCCCAAGAGCCCAGTGAATTAGGTATTATCATCTCCAAATTAAAGATGAAGCTAAAACTCAGATAAATAACCACAGCTAAAATGGGGAAGAGCTGTGAGTTAAACATCATCTCTTTCAATCCCAAATCTATATCCGCACGTGAAATCAGGTTGCCCCCTTGGTGTCTGATACTAGCATATTAGACTAAATGTTTGCCAATGAAAACACAATAATATCAACAAAATAAATCAATATTATATAACCAACAAGTACGTGCACATGTGTCTTTGTAAAGAAAGTCTAAGCTATGGCTCACTTACTTAAAGCAACATTCAATTAGACAAACAGCACCATAAACACATAATTTAGACAGTCCCTTAATACCTCTTGGCAAGGGAAGATTCCAGTACTATCCTTCTCTAATCCTAGAAGATTCTGAATCCTGTACCCAGATGACTTTCTTAGTGTGCAAATTACTACCACCTTGAAAACTGAGCCCTCTCATACATTGCTGGTGAAAATTTAAAATGGTAGAGTCACTCTGGAAAGCAGTTTGGCAGTTTCTTATACAACTAAACATGCACTTACAATATTACCTAGTAACTGTACTTCTGAGCACTTACCCCAGAGAAATAAAAACTTATGTGCACACAAGAACTTGTATATGGGGACTTCGCTGGTGGCGCAGTGGTTAAGAATCCACCTGCCAATGCAAGGGACATAGGTTCCGGCCCTGGTCCGAGAAGATCCCACATGCCATGGAGCAACTAAGCCCGTGTGCCACAACTACTGAACCTGTGCTCTAGAGCCCACGAGACACAACTACTGAAGCCCGTGTGCCTAGAGCCTGTGCTCCGCAACAAGAGAAGCCACCACAATAAGAAGGCCACGCACCACAACGAAGTGTAGCCCCGCTCGCCGCAACTAGAGAAAGCCCGCTCACAGCAACGGAGACCCAATGCAGCCAAAAAAAATCAATCAATCAATCAATCAATAAAAAAAAAGAAGAACTTGTATATGAACACTCCTTTCAGCTTTATTCCTTATAGCCCCAAACTAGAAACAACCCAAATGTCCCTCAAGGGATGAATGCTTAAACAAATTCTGGTACAACCATACTATGGATCAGTACTCTGGAATAAATAGGGATGAACTATTGATCTGTGCAACAACTTGGATGGATCTCAAGGCATTATGCTTAGTTAAAAAAAAAAAAAAAGCCATGTTTAAAAAAAAAAAAAAGATGCATTAAAAAAAAAAAAAGCCAATCTCAAAAGGTTATATACAGTATGATTCCAATTAGATACCATCTTCAAAATGACAGAATTATACAGATGGAGAACAGACAAGTAGTTACCAGAGGCCAGGACCAGTGGAGAGATGGGTGAACCTATAAAGGCGAGGCTTAAGGGAGGTCCTTTGTGGTGATGAAATGGTCCATATCCTGATTATGGTGGTGGTTACGTGAATCTACACATGGGATTAAATTGCACAGAACTATACACATACACACTAGCACATGTACAAACTGAACAAGGCACATGCCAATGTCAATGTTCTGGTTTCAATACTGTATTACAGCTACATAAGATGTCATCATTGGGGGAACTGGGTGAAGGGAACATGGGCCTCTTCATGTAGGAGTAACCTTCTGTGAGTCTATAATTATAATTATTTCAAGAGTAAAAGTAAAAAAAAAAAAAAAATCCCAAGCAGCTTTTTAGCTCATCCTTACGTGGATACCTCTAAACAGCCTGAGTAGCATTCCTCTTTTTATGAGGTTGCGATTTCCCCAAATCTCCTCAAACCAGCAGCAGCCTGGAGACTAGAACCCATGTCGCCTAACTCACCATCCAGTTCTCCATCACACCTTTTATAATGGAAGACAGTGAGCACACAAACGTATTAACATAGCCATAGTCTCTGGCTTTCAGTAATGCCATTCCCTTGGTGTCAAGTCCTTGGGAATTCGTACCCAAATGAACAAGCCCTTGAATACATCTAGACTTGGAAGCAATTGACTCCACCTGAAAAGGTCAGGGGAGCCTTGTTCCAAGAAGAGAAATTTGAGCTGAGTTTGAAGGTTAAGTAGGACGTCACCTGGCAGAACTGGAAGGAAAGAGCATTCCAGGAAGCAACAGGCCTGGGACAGCCACCCAGGTTTAGAGGGCTGCAAGGAAGAGGGAAGAGGGTATGACAAAAGTGCAACGTAGTCGTGGGAAAGAAGCAGGCACCAGGTCTTAAAGGTCCATAGTGCTGTGTTACAGGCAGAAAGTTTTAAAGTTCAAGGTCACACACCGACCACACTCCACTGATGACAGGAAGTCTCTTAACACTTCTTGTCTTTATATTTTGTTTACAATACCTGCATGATATTTCTTTCCCTCACATGCATCCCTTCTACTCGTTAAGATAAACAAGATATCATGGTTCTAACAATTCTCCCAATAATTATGATAATGTGATGCTTTGTCAGTTTGTCTTCTAAGCAAAGCAAGTAGATTCTTCTGGGGAAGTAAAATTAAGCCAAGGAGGAATGATATCAAAATCACTACCCCAAATTATACACAAAAGCTAAAGGAATCTCATGTAACATATTCCAATCATATTTATTTTTATTCAATCTTGCCCTTTCTCAAAGCTTGTCTATACTCGCAAAATAAACATAAGCCATGTTTTAAGTTAGTAAATTGGAAAAGAAAATGTACAGTGGTTGAGTAAAAATACAGAGACCATGCTACCAAAAAGAACCAATAATTCTTGATTTAAATTTAACAGCTTTGTTCACCATGGCAGTAAAATATTAATGGCATTGCAAAGCTGAATTCACATGGGCAGTAATTCACAATTTCTGGAAGAGTCTTTATTTTATGTCAAGTCACTACATCAGTAGAAGTTACCAAAAATAAATCCATTTGACTTCCAGTATTTTAGACAATAAATAGAGCCATTTCTCCCGATGTCAAGTTAGCTTTGAAATACACAGGCTTATAATAGTGAAAACCTCCGTGATATCAAAGAAATGGCATGCCATATGTCATAAATATGTCTCAAAACTAACAAATGTGATTCTGCTTCTTGTAGTTTTTGAGGTGTCTTCTGCTCTTTGAATTAGCCTAAAACTCCGAGTATGAAATATATGCTGTGTGCTGAATGAGATCAGCTCTATGTTCAGCACTTTAGATTGTTTTCAAATGTGCTCTGGCCCGTGATTGATCAATCACTCTGCAATGACTAGAGAGCCTCAGGTACATGCAGTCATGTGATCCCCTGTCTACCCGGGGAGGGCAGAAGGAGGCAAGCAATTCCAACAGGATACAGGGATGCCAACTTAAGGGTCAAACATCAGAGTGGATCATTCACCTACGTGAGGTGCTAAATGGCCCCCAGCTTTATAAGGAAGGAAGGAAGCAACTACCTTCACATCTAATAAACCACGGGCTTCATTAGGAATAAGTCTTATCCCTCTTCATATTCTCAGTCCCTAATATGATGCCGCTCAACACATGTGTGTGGACTAAATGAGTGACTGATAGAATGAATGTATGCACGGTGCAATGCAAAAACAACAGTTAAAAGGTGGTACATACATTATTAATTCACTTATTTTTGTTATAAACATTTATCAGGTGCTTGTAACGGGCCAAGTACCATCCTAGCTAATGAGGAAGAGACAATAGGAAAGAGCAGATAGGTGACAGCAGAGAAAGATAGGACCCAAGAGAGGAGAAAGGGAAAAGGACTAAGTATGGTTCGAACAAATGTCACGATTTCAAACTGATACAGGGGCAAAAGGAGATGCTTTTAAATTCTGTCCCTGGAAAGAGGCTGATGTCCTGTGGGGAGGAGAACATGCAGGGTCTAGGGGCAGACGACTAACTCACACACAAAGGGCCTTCATCATCACCGTGGGTCTGAAAGCTTTAAAAATCTCATTTCAGAAGTATTTATTAATACTGCATGAGGGCTAAGATACAAGGGATGTGGGGAAGGGGGCTGGCAGCTCCTCAGACCACTAGGAAAACAGTAGCCTGTCGTGGTGTCTGGTTTAGGAGTCTCACTTTGATAGGCTCCCTTAACCCCATGTAAATTGGCCCCCTACTTCAGAACCAGAGGTCATTTTCTCTGTGGTCAGTTTGTCTTAACTACAGGGATTCTTAAAGAGGTTTCAGCCACACAATTTCAAAGGCACAGTTTTGCGTGAAATTCGGTTCAACACAGTCAAAAAACAGACTGTCATCCCAAAAGGACTTCGAGCTATCATGAACAAAAGAATGGAATTTAACCAGGAAAAACCTGGCGGGGGTGGGGGGGGGAAACAGGACATTTGGTCATCCCAGACTGGTGGCAGCTCGCACAAAGGATGCAATGTTAAAAATAGAATCAACAAACATTCACATGGAGATGGTATCTAGAAACAGCACAAAGATTGATGGCATCCCTCCCCTGAAAGGACCTTGAAGGAGGAAGCTACAGACCACAGGCATGCATGCACACAGCAAGACATTTGGAGAAATGCTTTCAAGAAAGAAAAAAAAAAAGGCCTTTCGTTTTGCTATTTCACCTACATTCAATATGCTTGTTTACAAAGTAGGAGGGGGCATGGGACAGACAGAGGAAGATTATTGAAGGATGAGTAGAATACTCTCTGACCTTAGGGACATTTATTCCTGGTTTATACTGCTCCGTGGGCACTTGGTCCCACGGCTTGACAGACCCGGTCTCCTTCCAGGATTCATTAAGCAGAGAGGCCCACACAAACCCATCCTTATTCTTCGTCAGAAGTTCCAAGTTTTACTCCCAAGTTTCAATTGACAATGGATGGAAGTGAAATGGATGAATCCAGACGTTTAGTATTCAGGTTCCCTAGAATTTAAAATCCCAAATTCCAGAATCACCACATACCCTTAAATTCCAGAAGAATTATTGACATCTCTAATACTGAAGTACCCCTGAGACTTCTATTTCTTCATTCCAACCTAATTCCCAGAATACGGACACAGGTCATATCTCTTTCTCTCAAGTGTTAGAGGATGAGGAAGATGTAGCTACCTGCGGGAGCCACCAAGCCTCCAACATGCAGAAGCATGTCTAGAAAGAAACCAGAGTAGAATCCAGGACTGACGGAGGCAGAATGTATCTTGCCAGTCCATAAATGTTTCTGTTATGAGTCTTCTCAAACTTCCTCAAATACATAAGCCATGCTTTCTTGTTTAATCTTATAATGAGGCTTTGGATCTTACATCTCCTTGCCTGAATGAAAAAAGAATATGGTATAAAAAGGCTGCTTGGATGTACACTTATAAAGGACAAAGATTGCTTTTTGGAAAAGCATCATATACAGGCAGGTGTTTATTACTCTGAATCGATGGTTCTCAAACTGTGAGTTGTATCTCATTGATGGTTCGTGAAATCAACTCTTTGAACGGAATAAAGTGCAATGGAATGGAATAGAATGGAAAGGAAAATATTAGAATGTATCACATATTGTCAGGTTAGCTATTATTTGGTGAAACTTTTACCATAGTGCTGAACAAGATTTGGTTTTTAAAATAAAAAGCCACTACTTTGGATGATGTCAACTTGACATTTTGAAAAATATAAATGCACTATTCATACTATTCACATTACTTTGAATTCTTCACTCCATTACGATGTTTCAGAATCATTTCAGCTATAATTAGACAAAGCCCCAAACCCTTTACACATTAGTCTCAAGATAAAGAAAATTAATAAAATGGGCTGAGCCTTTACAATAATAACAACATTCCTCGTCCCTGAGGCGTGGAAAGCCTGCATAACAGCAACAAATTGAAGAAGGGGTAAATCCACCATCCAAAACCATCAAGATCCTATATCTCTTAAAGCGATCTGTTCTAAAGACATCAGACTTGAACATGGCGTCCTGACCCCATGAACTGCAGGACTGACCCAATGAACCGTAGAAGGGTTTTTACTAATATTTCAAATGACTTTAAAAAATTAAAATAGATAAAACATCTAAGACCAGAAGAGTAAAGAAGTGGATACTAAAATGGTTAAGTATATCAAGGTATGTTTCAAAAATCCTCATGTGTGTTATCTTTTTAGTAAGAAAAATGCCTGACCTATGATTCAATCAGGCATATCTCAGAGTAGCAGTAATGTGTCATGATAAGAAAACATTTACTTCCATAATTTTCTTAATCATTTATCCTTGATTGCTATAAAACTTGTTTCACCCTTAGAACATATATATACAAATAAACTTTAAATAAAAATACAATCTGTATTGAATAAAGTCCTTTCTGTATAATTCACTATTTCTAAATCCTTAGTCAATCAATTTTGCCTTAACTAGGATATAATTTGCTTTAACTATGACATAATTATTCTGATTGGGGCTCTTTAAATTGATTCTTTTACATTGCTAAATTAAAAGTCAGTGTATTTTTCAAGTAAATATGATTCAAGCTTATTCATAAAGCTCATTGATTCAGATGGACTGAACTTTAAGTCATTTAAAGATAGCTAAAACCATGAAAGTAAATGGCTTATTATTATCTATTTAAGCTTTTCCTTTCTCTCCTTCTTTATGCTTTTGTCAAAACTAGGGCATTAAAATATCCCTATGTATCTATCTATCATCTATCTCTTTCTTTACACTTCCCTGACATACAACCATATACATAGTAGGTATTTGAGAAAAAAATTACTTTCTGAATGGAAAGATTACATAAGACACATTAAATTTATTCTAATATCCAACTAGCCTAACTTATTTATTAAATTTTATTCCCTAAAGCAAGTTCTTATTCACTCTACATCCTATCTCCTTTAATCAACAGAAAGCCATCAATCCAAGCATTGACTATTATACCTGCTCAGTTGACAGCCTGCTGTCTTAAGCTGCATGCAGACTATTATGCAAGGAATTAAAGAGCATATAGAATAGAAATTCAACCATCAGAAATGTTTAAAAAGCAAACAAAAAAGCTTTTTCTAACTCTCTTTTCCAAGGGTTATAAAATTCTAATCATTCCTCTCATCAAAAAATTAAACCACTCTAAATTACCCCAAATATATAATGATGAAAAACAATTTTGGTGCTTTCCCAGGAATATCTGAAAGGCCAACTGAAAAGGCCAGTCGGTATAGAAAATAATATAAAACCTCAACCATCCCTATCAGTTCTCTTCCACATTCATCCTAATCACAGGCCACCTGCCCCAAAATAATCATCTAAACCTGCAGCCAAAAGGAGAAAAACAAGCATTAGGCAACAGTCAAGAACTAATCAGATTTTTCTCTCGTGTCATACACCACTGCCATAGGTTTAAAGGAGAATTATTTGGGCCAATTTCCAAAGATGTCACTGTAAATTAAACATACTCTCAGAAGTTTTTAGCTCACTGTAGTTTATAACCCAAATCAATAGCTTGCATAATTTCAAAGCTCCGAAGAAACTGAGAACAAAATAAATGAAACTTGTTTTATGTCTAATAGAAGTATTTTCATTTTTTTTTTTTTTTAAATAGAAACTATGAAGGACTAGCAACACACAAAAAGCCATTATCTGCTTGTGGATTTTTCTCTCTGTGGTTTACTTCATGTCTGCAATCCCAGGCTGGCTTGTAAATCACTCAGCCTAAAATCATGCCACAATTCCCACTCCCACAGACAAGTACAATGCACTCAGGGAACACAAAATAATTTTTGTTAGCTTAATCCAGACATTTATGAAAAGATAAGTCTGTCATGAAATGCCATAACTCATTCACTTATCCACATATCTCTGTGACACCTGCTACGTGTCAAGGTCTCTGCTGGAGGATGACGTGGGGAACAAGATTTGCCTCCGCCCCTCCGAGTTTATAATCAGGTGGTGGACAAAAGACCGGAAACGAGAGTTCAAGGTCAACTGTTGTAAACGCCATCAGAATGAAATAAACAAAGTACTCTAGGAGTCAAGAAGAGGCAGATTATCACCGGTTTATGTGATCAGGCAGGGTTTTCTGGAGGAGATCACACTTAAATTGGGTCTCGAAGGATGAATAGGATTTTGAAAAGCAGAGATGGATGGATAATTTGAAAAAGGAGAAGAGACCACTGACATTTCCCAGAGGTCTAGTATGTATGCTGACTCTGGGCTATGAGCTTTTATTTATGATATCTCATAATTCCTTTTCAATGGGGAAGCACAACGGGATTCAGCTGTAGGATCTGAGAAAGAAGCAAAATGGCAAGCAAGATGAGGTGAGTGCCAAGTGTAGAATATCCCCAGTGCTGAGCCAAAAAGTCTGAACTTTACCAGAAAGAAAAATGGAACTCAGTACTTCAGTTCCCTCATCTGCATAATGGGGCTAACAGCCATACCTGCCTCACAGGCTTTTTGTATGATCAGTACATGGGATAACACATGTAAAATCCTTTGCACACTGCTTGACACACAATCAACATTCAGTAAAGTGTTAGCCATTATCATCATCTACCTCTAGACTAAATAATCCCCTCCCTACAATCATCCTCCACATGACATGGTTTCTAATAAAACACCTGCCCACTTCTGGGTCACTCCAACCTGTCAACATCCTCCTAAGAAATGTTTTATCCAAAAAGGAACCAATATACCCTCAGTGGTTTGGCTGGAATATTATACAGAAGGCCAATTATTGCCCTTACTCTTGACACTGAATAGAGAGCACGGGCTTTATTCTCTTTGGTAGAGCTAATGTAGAAAGACCAAGAGAGAATCTGCAGAAGAAATGTTACCGTTTATATATTCATGTAACACACACGTGGAGCTCAAGGATGAATAGCAGAATGGCAAAACACCCTACAGGAAGAGGCCATGAGTGGCGGCTGACTCCAAATAGATTGGAAAAGCTCATTCCACATCCCGATTGTGAGAGGAGCCGCTCGCAGCACCCCTGGCCACACCCAACTCCACCACACCTGCCTGCCCTGCAAGAAGCTGGCAGCAGCAGCTCCTGCAACCAATTCATACACATTCAAAACCTCGGCTTCCAGCTGGTAGCAGCTCTGAAGTCAGACAAGCAGCGACTCCCGGGCCGTTGCAAGAGGATGGTAAGTCCAGGGCCAACATGTCAGACTGGCTTCCAACACCCCCCTAGATAATCAGCTAAGTCCAAACAGGACTTCATAAAGGTGCCAGGGTCTCAGGCCAGATGGCATATCTAGACTAGAAAAAACAGAACATGTGAAGCTTGCTCCGCCCTGGATGAAGCAGACAGAACAAGAGTTCAATAAGCAGTTTTCATTCCATACGCCATTTCACCTGCCTAACAACCCCGAGAAGGGTTCTGCTGACTCTGACCCTCGCCATCCCACGAAGCCCCTCCATGCCTCAGTAACCGTCTTTGTAAAGTGAGGACAATAAAAGCACCTATGTCACTTTCTAAAAAACAAAAACAAAAACAAACCGGTTCTCAGGGATTCAGGAAACAAACTGCGAATGGCATGGAGTCTAGCTACCTCTAAACTGACAAAGAAGCTACCTCCTGGGTGTAAAGTAGGAAGCACGAAAATACCCCCCAAGAGGGGTGATTCCTTTGAATAAAACCATTATGAGTCCCCAAAGCCAGGCAGTCTGCCACAAGAAAAAGGAAGTTCTAGTTCCAGTAACCATTAATCACAATAGCAGGCACTCCCATTGTTTCTTTAAGCAGCAGTGGCCTCAAAAGTATCATTTCTGAAATATTAAGGACAACATGCGGACAAGACACAGTTTAGGAAAAGGGCAATAGCTAAGTCTAACCTTAGAATACGTGAGAATGCAATTTCATTTTATCTAATCTAAAATGAGAGGGAATGGGAAAAGTATCACATTAACAAATTCAGCAGCAGGCTGATAATTCTGTAGCTTGGTGTGACAAAACAGTAAGTGCTTTACAGGTTAACAGTGATAATTAAAAGTTTTCCTGGGGGGGAAGGGGCGGCGGCGGGGAGTCAAAGCCATACAACTAAGGGAACCAACAAAGATATCCTGAAAGGACAGTAAAGTCCTTGAGGAGGAGAAACGGAGATAGCTGAGTCTGGGGCTTGAAGAGAGCAAGAGAATGGAAATACTGACAAGAGAGCAGTTGATGTGCTAGACCCCAGGTCACCACTAAATAAAAGAGAGGATGTTAGATGAAGGAAAAGTAGAGGAATCAAGGCACTGTGAGAGGCTCCAACCAATCTACAAGTTTTTTGCCAAGGCGCAGTTTTTAGAGCAAGGAAAATATAGTATCTCCAGAATTTTAGTTACCATCCCATTCAACCCCCTTGTGGTTAAGAAGAGGAAGGAAAGGCCCAAGTGACCTGCCTAAGGTTGCGAAGTTAAGGTACCACTCAAGCCAAGATAGAACACCCAGCTCCCAAGTCCAAATTCACTGCCCTTCCTTCCTACTGACCGAGTCCAAGAATAAAAATTAATGCAGTTGGGAATTCTCCCAAGAAAAATCAAGGCTAACCTGCATGGTCCTAACAAAGGATACAAGTAGAAGATCAGTTACAATACAAGGCTTTATGCTCTCCCCTCGAACAGGCAGCTCTGAAATGTAGAAACATTGGTGCCTCTACCCGCCATCTGTAGGACACTGCCCCTCACGCCAAGCAGCCAATGTCCAGACTACACCCAGAGCCCACGAACTTGGCTCCTACATGCTTGCTCCTCGGCGTCTTAGAATGTCCCACACAGAACATACTTTTTGAGATTAAAACTCTGAGGCTGAGATGCTGGGGTTTTTGTGTCATTCCTTAAGATTAACTTTGGATCTTCTAGCCAGTCTATTTTTTCACAGAAATAAAACACAAATATTCAGGATTTTAAGTTGTCGTGAATTAGCACAAGACATGTAGAAATGGAGTCTTGAGGCTTTATTCAAACTCCCTATTCACCTACTCTCTGCAAATAAAAAACTAAGCTCAAAATCATCTTACCTGATGCATTACAAAAAATAATAATGCAGAGACAAACACACATGGAAGATTGTTTCTGCCTTGCCTTTCAGCTTCTCTTTAGCAGCTTTGCAAAAAGCTCTGAGAAACAAAGAAGGCTTTGGGAGAATTCCCTTTGAGCTTTGTTGGCAGCCTTCCAATGCACGAAGCCATATGAGGCTAACGGTGGACACAGGTACTCAGAACCTGCATTAATACCTGACCTGAAGCAGGAACAGCACACACCTGTACAGCTGGTTTGTAGGAGGCTCTACAACTGGTATAGAAATCTAGTTCTTCCTAAACACCCTGTTTTCCTTCAAAACTCCCCTCAGAGTCTATGCATGATTATTTCCAACCCTGAGTGGCATAGGCAGTGCTGCCAAACCCAGGATCTCCTGTCACACCCCACCTGGAGGAAGCATTCTGCATCATCAATCACCAACATGCAGCCTCTTAGACCCCAACCCAGGCATAACAGCTTTATTTGCAAAGCTCAGAGGTTCTCAGAGTTTTTTACACTCAACTCCCTCAAAACATCCTAAATGCCACCACCATCCTCTACTATAAAGAACAGAAAAAAGTCTATAGGTGCCACATATATGTATCATAAGATTGCTCCAAACAATGTAATCTGTGATGGTTAGTTTCATGTGTCAACTTGGCTAGGCTACAGTACCCAGTTATCCAATCAAACACTGATCTAATCAAAACTAACTGCTCTGAAGGTATTTTGTGGATATGGTAATATCTGTAATGAGCTGACTTTAAGACAATTATTCTTGATAATGTGGATGGGGCCTCATCTGACCATTTGAAAGGCCTTAAAAGAAAACACTGGGCTTCCCTGGTGGCGCAGTGGTTGAGAATCTGCCTGCCAATGCAGGGGACACGGGCTCGAGCCCTGGTCTGGGAAGATCCCACATGCCACGGAGCAACTGGGCCCGTGAGCCACAACTACTGAGCCTGAGCGTCTGGAGCCTCTGCTCCGCAACAAGAGAGGCCGCGATAGTGAGAGGCCCGCGCACCGCGATGAAGAGTGGCCCCCACTCGCCGTAACTGGAGAAAGCCCTCACACAGAAACGAAGACCCAACACAGCCAAAAATAAAAAAATAATAATAAATAAATAATAAATAAAAAATTTAAAAAAAAATAAATAAATAAAAAATAAAATAAAATAAATAAAAAAAAAAAGAAAACACTGAGGTCCTGAAGAAATTCTGCCTCAAAACTGCAGCATCAATTCTTGTCCAAGGGTTTCCTTATATATAAAGGGATACAACATAAACATAAATATAAAAAACAAAGATATATATATATATATATATATATATATATAAATCTCACCAGTTCTATTTCTTTGGAAAGCCCCATGACTGAGACATAATCCAGTTCCCTATTTGCATCACTACAGACCTTTTATTTTTTTATTTTTTTTATTTTTTTAAAGTAGAGTTTCTTTTTTTTTTTTTTTTTTTTTTTTATACTTTATTTATTTATTTTATTTATTTATTTATGACTGTGTTGGGTCTCTTAGTTTTCGTGTGAGGGCTTTTCTCTAGTTGCGGCAAGTGGGGGCCACTCTTCATCGTGGTGCGGGGGCCGCTCTTCATCGCGGTGCGCGGGCCTCTCACTATCGCGGCCCCTCCCGTTGCGGGGCACAGGCTCCAGACGCGCAGGCTCAGCAGCTGTGGCTCACGGGCCCAGTTGCCCCGCGGCATGTGGGATCTTCCCAGACCAGGGCTCGAACCCGTGTCCCCTGCATTGGCAGGCAGATTCTCAGCCACTGCGCCACCAGGGAAGCCCACTACAGACCTTTTAAAATCAGGATTGTAAACCCAAATGCCAATGGGGGCCAAGTAGGTAACGTCACTGGGGAGAGTGGCTGTTAGACATCAGATAGCAATGAACAGGCTGCCTCAGTGCCCAGAAGACATGAGGGAGTTGCTGGGAATGACACTGAACAGTGGACACTTCTACCTACAGGGGACAGCAGTGTTGCCAGGCTGCAATGGGGAACCAGTGCCAGTAGATGTTCCATTTGTTCAAGAGAAACCAGAAATCCATACTTTTTAAAGGTAACCTCCCCCCAGTCAAATTTAAAGCATCCTGTAATCCAGTCCTACGGAGCTCAAATAAAACAAGTCTGTAAGCCAGATGGGAGAGAGGAGGAAAACAGGCTCTACGGATTCTACATGCAGTAATTCATTTAGTCTTGAAAACATCGCCATAGGCAGGTACTATTATTATGCCCTTTTTGCAGATCAGAAAACGGCAGCATAGAAGGTAAGGTCACATGATTAGTAAGTGGGGCAACCAGGACATCAATTCTGGCAGAATACAGGGCCACAGACAATTTTGCTTACCATTTGTCTACAGTCCTCATCCTCAAGAGTTTGATGCTCTGACTTTTCATTTCTGGATGTTATAATAGGCTCGTAAAGGCAGCCACGGAAACTTTACAGGTGGAGAAAATGTGACACAGAAAACTAAACACATACTGAAGGGCTCACCCATGTAAATGAGCCAGTAATTCAACTGACGCCTCTCTCCTCTGCCTTTCAACTCAGAAGGCGCACCATCCTCGTAAGTATTTACCACTTATAGAAGAAACCGGAATCCTGAATTTTGTGTGTATCATTCACATGTCTGTGGCAGTGTTTACACTGTTACTCACATGCATGCATAGCATCTAATACCACTTTGCATGCTTTTAAGCCCGAAGGAAATGGTATCGTAAGGTGTATACACCCTTCTGCAACTTGCTTTTATTTTCTCGCTGTGATGCGTTTGACATTTATTTCTTCTGTATTGCATAACATTCCATTGCATGAAAATAACACAGGGTATTTATCCATTTGTTTGCTATTAGATATTTAGTTCACATTATGCACAATGCAAGAAAGCACATTCTTACGTGTGTCTTCTTGTGGACAAGTATGAGGCTTCCTCTGGGGGTGGACAAGTGGAGGTGACGATTATACTACGGTAATGAGTGAGAGATGTAAGGGGATTCTGTATAATTTTGCAATTCTGTAATTCTAAAATTAGTTCAAAATAAACGGTTTTTAAAAAAGAAAAAGAACACATTCTTTGGGGCCACTCAAAGCAATCTCCCCATACGACTACAAAGCTGTGGGCTAAATACCAGACACAGACTAGGTCTGTGAACAGGAAGAGGCTGGCTCCTCAGCACCCAAGCCCAGAAATGTCACAACTCCGCCATGTGAACACGGCTGTTTAGAATGCCTCAAATAGTTGAGCTTACATATGGTCAAGCTTACATATGAGCTTACATATGTTAAGTAAAAAAATCAAAGCAATTCTTTGAATATTTATGAACCAAGACAGGAAGAAGTTATTTAAATTGAAAAGACAGCAAAAATTCATTAGAGTCAAAAAGCCTCTCAAGTTATAGCACTTCTCTGTCCAATATATGTCATGACTTGCCTTTTTCATAGGGTTAAACTGAATCTAAGATTTAACTCTGTGCATGTAGGGGCACATCTAAAAGTTTGAGGTCCCCTCAAGTATGAGGGGGGAAAAAACCCTCTGAGTTCAAACATCTTTTTCTTCCTCTTCTTTCCAACCAGGCAGATTCCTTGTGCTATGAGAAAACTGTGTTTATGTAAAGGTCCAGAGAGAGGGACTGAGAAGAGCTAATGGGCCAAATCCAAGCCCAGCCACCTCCCCTAGGAAGCCTGCCAGGACTAACCTCATCTGAACCACATCACTCAGCTCCTCCTCTCTCCCTTCGGACTTGCACATTCCCTTTGGCCTCAATCACTTAGCACTTGTAGATGTTTTGATTTGGATCATCTGTAAGTCCCTGTTATGTTTTCTCTTCCTACACAGACTGTAAACTTCTCAAGGCCTTATGTCAATCCACCAACAAGGTCAACTGCCAGAATACAGCAGAAAGAAGCTGAACTGGAAACGAGGAGAAGGCCTGGTTTCCAGTAAGATCTCTGCAACCACAGCCTAAGTACGTTATCATCTTTGTGGGGACTTAGTTTCTTCAAGATCTTTCTTCAGTTTCTAATGCGATTGTTTCCCATTCAATTCTATTAATAAATCATCCATTCATTTCACCTGCTGCTGCTGCCAGTTTATCACATGCAAGATACATGAACCCTGGGAGATATAATCCTTGCCAATAAGAAACATCGGATGATTTTATTTTTTGATACCTCCCACAATATAAGTAGCTCACTATCAACCAAAGACTACTTAATAAATGTTGGTTAAAGTAACCAAGTGATAAAGCCAGTGGCTGGGGAATAAACAATCTCAGCCGATCCTTTATGTGAAGTGGGTTTTCTCTATCTAGCCTCCTCAATCGTGGCCCACACTCAGGAACAGTTTGACATTTTAGCACCATATGGCTCAGTGAGGATCCAAAGGCCACATTAAAACTTGCCAGGCCGCTTGGCATTTCCCGCACTTGCCAGTGCGGATGGTAGCAGGCACCCAGCTCACAGCTGCAGGAGGACCAGGGGCTCTCCAGGATGCCAGGTCAGCAAGTAGCAAGAGCAGTGGCCCACAGAGCTTTGTGGTTCAGCGCCACGATGCCAAAACTAATAATCTAATGCTCATTTACCCAGATTTCTGGCACAGCTGGGAAAATACCCTGGTGGTTTTGGAACCAAGTGTCTTTCCATCAGAGGTATCCCGTAATCGTGCCCTATGCCGAAATGCCATCCCTCTGAAGCACTCTGCGGTATGCTCACTCTCCTTGGAATGCTTGCCAACATCAAGGAAGCTATTGGGACTATCAGGACAGACAAAGCACCAAGGTGTGAAAAGAGGGATCCCACCCCCAAACAACCTCCTTTTCCAAAAGCCTGGGTTTCATCATCAGAGATTTATTTCCTACTGGGTTATGAAACACTTTTGCTTGTTAAAATTTTAAAGAGTGCTATACTTTATAAGCTATAAACTCAGACCTCTTCTTGTGCCTCTGTAAGGGCAGCTCCCTCTGTGAGGAAACAATATTTATGTTGTGAGAAGGAGGGACACTGCAGGAGCCGAGGCCGGGACTGGGTACCTTGGGAAGCGATAAAGGTAGTAGGTGTCAGAGGGGAGGGAACGAGCAGCAAGAAAGCAGTGCCTTGCATTTTAACCACAAGTGATCTTTTTTATAGAGCAACTTTGTTGATGTGCTTCATCTGAAAACACAAAAATACCTGTAATGTTTCCTTTGCAGTCAGGATAGAGTCCAAAGTCATTTCAAAAAAAAAAAAAAGAAAGCAGTGCAGAAAGGCAAGGCAAGTGTGAATGGACGACAGCTCATCTACTCAAGGTCTGTAATGAGGGTATTCGGTAAACATAAGTGTCAGGATCAGGCTGTGATCACGAAACCACATCCCTAAGCGATGCTTTGCTCTAACTGGCCACGTCTCATTACTCCAGGCCTTAAAACCTCTCTTCAACAACATACACAGGCACATACACACAGACTAATAAACTCCCATCCTAGACCTGAGATTGGTTCAGCTCACGTAAAACCGAGCTACATGCAAGCATATGTTGTTCAAGAAAAGGGCCTCAGGGTTTCCAGTACTGCCGTGCTATAAATTCAGAGATACAACAGAAGTCCTCTCAGTTTATAGTGCCAAAACTGGCTATTCAGAGGATGAGAAATTCCAGACGGACTTACCATTCCTTACTTGATAACAGTTAATCTGTATAAAAACCTAACAGGGTCATTAAACAGGATTTTTATACTTCCTTCAGGCTCACCTAATTTCATCCTTTTCTCTAGTAAGCTTTGCATTCCACTAGACATACAGGCACTCCAGGGATGATTTTAGAAACATGATATGCATGGAAATGCTTATTTTCATCTGACTTTGCCTTTCAAGTCGGAAGCCCAGGTCACAGCATCCAAGTCAAAAAATTAAAACAAAGCGGGGGAAGGGTAGGAGAGCAAGTACGCAAAAATATATTTATGACAATCTATTATTAGATGTCATCTAACTTCTCTTAAACTGCATACTTCATTAGAATGTGTTCAAAGATTTATTTCCAAAACAGAAAATGAAATAGACTGGAAGACATAATAGTCTAACAGGATAAAATGTGCCTCCTACAGTGAGTGGCCCACGTAACAAATCCGAAGATCCGACATCTAAAATCACAGTGTGGCAGCATTTATCACACTTACAACATCCATCAGTTTTTGCAGCAGGAATCCAAGGTGACTTTACAGAGGGACTCAGCTTTGGGAAGCAGTTGGATATTAAATGCTTCGCCAGAAAGATTTTGTAAAATCATCCTTTTCTAAGGCTGGCATGGGGAGGAGTTTTGAAATCTCCAACACAAAGCTACAGAAGTCCCCAGAGCTTGGTCATCCTGCAAGGGGTTTACCAAGGCTTTCCTTAATAAACTGGCAAAACTCGATCCCCCTCCTTTCTGGTCACCCCAACTTCAGGAATGCCAAACAAAAGGCAGGAATTTCAAGGAGATCTGAACCTAGGCTCAGATCTATTACTAGAATAAACATTGCTATTACTGGAATAAACATTTTTTTAAATTCCTAGAATAATTAATCCCTAGAATTAATTTTTAAGCACAGCCATTTATAGATATATCACTACATGCGTGTCACTTTACATTCTGGCCTCACCCAATTGACCTGTAACTTTTCTCTTTCAGCTTCACAAAGACTCAACATTCTTATTGTTACTGGATAGCCTGCCTAAAAATATTTTCTTCTGGAATTATTTTTTACCCATTTCCATGCCCAGTACCTCGAAATACCCTCAAAGGTAGACAGTATTTCCTACAAGCCAATAGTTTGCCTATTTTGCCCGGTTTGGTATAAAATCTGGTAATACCACATCAGAAGATTCTGGCAACAACTAAATGAGCTAAAATAAGGGAGTTATCTGGAAGGTAAGGGAGCCTTCACAGAAAGCCTTGAGTCACAAAAGCTCCATACTGAAGTAATTATAGACACAGGTGAAGAATCCATCCTTAACTACACAGGAACAGTTCCCAGGAGCAAATGTAGATTTTGATAAGGAGAAGTCTCCATCAGGAGTAGGCTGGAAAGCCTCAATTTAATTACCTCTCCATCTTCTTATTATTCCACCCGACTTCCTATTTCTCCATCTCATTTCACAGCCTCCACCAGCTCTCCCCTCGGGCCTCATATTATCCCTCTGTACAAGCACACACTCTCGCTCCCCTCCTCCGCACTCCCATGGCTAAACGTTCTCTGCTTTCTGTGTCTTGCTTTCACAGCGTCCAGCTTTCCAATAAACTGTCATGAATCAACACCTTTCACTAGAAGTTTCTGTAGACAGGACTGTCCTAGAGAGGCAGAAAAGCTAAAGTCTCCTCTTATTTAAGACATGTAAACCACAGACAAAGCCAGACGAAGAATCCTTGTTGCCAGAGTCAAGAACATAGAACAGATTCTAGAGATGGGATTGATGCTGAACTTTTCAAAGTCCGTATCTCAGCTCTCCAGAGTGCAGGCAGAGAGACATGGTGCAGAAGAAAACATAAGCATGGCTAAGAATCAGGACCAAAAGAGAAGCAAACTACCAGAAAACAGGGTTCTTAACTTTTTTACCCCAGAACCCTTTGGCAATCTGCTGAAATCTAGGGACCACTTCTCAGAGTAATGTTTTTACAAGCATAAAAAACACAGGATTAAAAAGGAACACAATTACATTGAAATACAGTTATGAAATTATTTTAAAAGAACAAATTCTAATATAGTTGTATTTGTGCTTCCTTATTGCCACAGTGAATAACAGGATGTAGTGGCATATTTCATAAGTACTATAATTTCAAAGGCTAAATGCTACTATGATTGTTGCCTACATTCATACTTAAAGGAAATTCTAAGTTTTATTTAGGAATTAGTGAAAATGAAGATTTTTTTTTTCCCATCCATGTTCAGAGACTCTAGAATTCTATCCATGGGCTCCCTGATTATGAACCCCTGCCACATTTATTCTTCCCAGATCCTAAAATGATTAAAGTTCTTAAAGGAATGACCTCTAGGTTCATGTCAATACAAATCCATTGCCACATCCAATTCAGTGATTACGGGTCTCACAACTACTGGACCAAAAGGTGTAACATTAACTCCAGTGTTTCGTGAATACAGTGAAGCCTCTGGAGCTCTAAAGTCTGATGCCCTGGAACTAAGGTGAAGGCTCTGGCCACTGAGTATGCTGCTTCTCCCTTCAACAGGTAGGTGTGTCAACTCCCTTATTCCTAGACATTAATTTTATACTTTCCAACTGAAGATACATAAGCACATTTGTGTGGACTCATGAATCACTATGTTTCCTATTCAAAGACAAGATCAATTTTTTTAAAAAATTGCAACATTAATTAAATAAGAGTTTTATGGGGGCAGGGGGAACACAACATTAAGTACATCTATGGATTTTAAGATACATACAATTTTCAGACATTAAAGATTGTGGGGGGACTTCCCTGGTGGTCGAGTGGTAAAGAATCCGCCTTCCAATGAAGGGGACGCAGGTTCAATCCCTGGTCGAGGAACTAAGATCTCACATGCCACAGGGCAACTAAGCCCGCACCACAACTAATGAGCCCACAGGCCTTGACTAGAGAGAGAAAACCCAACCCACACGCCACAACTAGAGAGAAGCCCGCACGCCACAACAAAAGATCCCACATGCCACAGCGAAGATCCCACATGCCACAACTAAGACCCAGTGCAGCCAAAAATAATAAAAAAATGAAAAGATTGTGGGAAGGAGCAGAATGTCTCAGACTTAGAATTGAATAAAAAATATAAGTGATTTTATGTTATTCTGAGTATGCCAAATATTGTGCTTAGGCTGAAGATATTTAAGAAGTGAAATGTATGAAGTTTCAAAATATTAGCCAATAGATTTTATGAATCATGGAATCTATTTAACCAATGCTTAATTGTGTTTTAGTCTTATGCAGAAACATGCCAACCAATCAGCTCAGCAAATACGCATTATTATCGTTTTCAGTATTTAATATTTAACAAATACTTATATAGTGCCAGGTATCATTCTAAACACTTTATAAATGTTAACCCAGTTAATTTTCAAGGTAAGACTATGAGATAATAACTAACATCCCCATCATACAGATGAGGAAACTGAGGCACACAAAGGTTGAATGACTAGCTCAGGGTCATGCAGCTACTAAGTTGCAGAACTTGATTCGAACCCAGGCAGTATGGCTGCAGGGTCCACATTCTCAATTATGCTCTATTGCTTTGTCTTGCTCAGTTCCTGGTTATTTGAACAACACTTTTTAATTTCTTTTCCTCACATTTTAAGAAGTGCTATTTGCTAACATTTCTCTTTCTGGCATGTGGATATAGAAACTCTCCATGGAAATTTTTCATGCCAGTCAACAAGGATTTATGATTCTTTAACATCTGTGGAGTAAAAGATGGTGCAGCTGCAGGACCAGTCCCAGGCTCTGCAAAAGGCTCTGCCATCCCTTTGTCATTATGAATTCTTGGCTTCCCACTTGAATATATCACTATTTCTATGCTCAAGGATTGAGCCTGTAGGCTGATATAACCCAGGCACTAAGGGGGGAAAATGCAAAACAATCATGTTTTCAGCAGTTGGGCCCTTCAGAGTACAGATTTAGAGCACACATAATAACTTCTCTGTTATCACATGCCAACATGGGTCTGTCTCTCTGTGTATGAAAATATCGGGTCTTAAAGTTTCTACAGAAAAGAAAGAAACATCTTACAAGGAAAATTAAAAGAAAAGGAGAAGAAAACAACATTATAAAAAGTATACAGAGTATCCTTATTTTGCAGAAAATAAGACTACCAAAGAAGAGAACATTCTATCACCGACAGGGGAACAGAAGTTCACATAAGCTGGGAAAAGAAGATTAATCTCATATTAGAAGATATCGTTTCTAAGGTACCTATTCCCTGGATTCAGTACATCTGGAGGAAGGATGAAACATACTGCTAGAGAAAATAGGAACAGAATAGAATAGAATCTGGCCAAGCCACCAGATCTGCTTGGCAAGTACGCAGAGGCTTCTGAAATATGCCCTAAGGGCAACCCCCAGAGGCTTCTGGGTCAGGTTCAATGGCATGTGCTTGGCACTTCCTCGGGGAGGATGGGAAGAGGCAATAGCTGCTGATGTTCACTGAGCATTTACTATGGGCCAGGCAAGGTACCAAGTGCTTCACATGCACTATCTAATCCTCACAAAAGCGCTACTGTCCACCATTTTAGAAAAGAAAACATTGACTTAAGAGAAGTTAAGTAATTTTCCTAAAATAACAATACTAGTAAGAGCCTAGGTCTGGATTTGAACCTAACTGGGACTCCAAAGCTTTGAAATACTTCCCTGCCTGAGGAATTTCTCCTCCTAGGACCCTAACACTACCTTTTTAACCAAGCAACTCCCAAAATGACCACTGCATATTGCAATTGCAGTGGTAAATGCATAAAAACATGTAAATGTGTTATTATAGTTGGCAGAAATATCAGTACAAATTACCCAACGATTAGGTAGTTTATGGATAAATGGTTTCAATATTCTCAATTATCTTTGCTTCAAGAATGAGTCTTTTTTCACAGACATAGAAAACAAACTTATGGTTACCTGAGGGGACAGTGTGGTGTGGGGGGGGGGGGGGGAGGGGGAGTTAGGGGATAAAATAGGAGTTTGGGATTAACATATACACATTACTATGTATAAAATAGATAAATAACAAAGACCTACTGTATAGGGAACTATATTCAATGTCTTGTAATAAACTATAATGGAAAAGAATCTGAAAAAGAATATATATATATAACTGAATCATTTTCCTGTACACCTGAAGCTAACACAACATTGTAAATTAACTATACTTCAATTTTTTAAAAAACTGTTTAAAAAAGAATGAGTCCTTCTGAGAAATGCAAATCAAAACAACAATGAGATATCACCTCACACCTGTCAGAATGGCTATTATCAAAAAGTGTACAGGGCTTCCTTGGTGGCGCAGTGGTTGAGAGTCTGCCTGCCGATGCAGGGGACACGGGTTCGAGCCCTGGTCCGGGAGGATCCCACATGCCGCGGAGCAACTAGGCCCGTGAGCCACAACTACTGAGCCTGCGCATCTGGAGCCTGTGCTCCCCAACAAGAGAGGCCGCGACAGTGAGAGGCCCGCGCACTGCGATGAAGAGTGGCCCCCGCTCGCCGCAACTAGAGAAAGCCCTCGCACAGAAACGAAGACCCAACACAGCCAAATAAATAAATAAATAAATAAAATTAAAAAAAAAAAAAAAAGTGTACAAATAACAAATGTTGGAGAGGATGTGGAGAAAAGGGAACCCTCACACCACTGTGTAAAACAGTATAGTTTCCTCAGAAAAACTGAAAATAGAACTACCATATGACTCAGCAATTCCACTCCTGGGTATATATCTGGAAAAAACAAAAACTCTAATTTGAAGAGATATATGCACCCCAATATTCATAGCAGCACTATTTACAATAGCCAAATTATGAAAGCAAACCAAGTACCCATCAACACACAATTAGATTAAGAAGATGTGGTACAGTTATACAATGGAATATTACTTAGCCGTAAAAAAGAATGAAATACTGTCATTTGCAGCAACGTGGATGGACCTAGAGAATGTTATGCTTAGTGAAATAAGTCAGACAAATACTGTATGATATCCCTTCTATGTGGAATCTAAAAAAAAAATACAAATGAATGTATACGCAAAACAGAAACAGACTCAGAGACTTTTTTTTTAATATAATTAACTTTATTGTATAATGTGGTGACTCTGTGAAAGCCAAAGTGTGGAGGGATTGCTTAATGGATCTCTTTTTATTTTTTTTAATTACTTAATTAATTAATTTATTTTTGGCTGTGTTGGGTCTTTGTTTCTGTGCGAGGGCTTTCTCCAGTTGCGGCGAGCGGGGGCCACTCTTCATCGCGGTGCACGGGCCTCTCACTGTCGCGGCCTCTCGTTGCGGAGCATGGCTCCAAACACGCAGGCTCAGTAGTTGTGGCTCACGGGCCCAGTTGCTCCGTGGCATGTGGGATCCTCCCAGACCAGGGCTCGAACCCGTGTCCCCTGGATCGGCAGGCAGACTCTCAACCACTGCGCCACCAGGGAAGCCCTCAAAGACTTTTATAGAAAACAAACTTGTGGTTTCCAAAGGGGAGAGGGAAGTGGGGAGGGACAAATTAGGGGTATGGGATTAACAGATACAAACTATAATGTATAAAATAGATAAGCAGCAAGGATATATTGTACATACAGCACAGAGAACTGTATGGATTATCTAGTAATAGCCTATAATGGAGTATAGAAGAAGGGGAAGGAAGAAGGGAAGGCAGGGAGGGAGGGAGGGAGAAAGGAAAGAAGAAAGAATTTTTCCTGTCAACACTGGTTCCAGGGACTTCCCTCGTGGTCCAGTGGGTGGGACTCCCCGCTCCCAATGCAGGGGGTCCAGTTCCATCCCTAGTTGGGGAACTAGATCCCGCACGCACGGCGCATCTAAGAGTCCACATGCTGCAACTAAGACCCGGCACACCAAAATAAATAAATAAAAAATAAATAAAAATAAAAAAACCCTCCACCCCCATCCTTAAAGATAACCTTGTCTAGTCTTTTTTTTGGGGGGGGGCTGCATTGGGTCTTCCTTGCTGCGCGTGGGCTTTCTCTAGCTGCAGCGAGCAGGGGCTACTCTTCGTTGTGGTGCGCAGGCTTCTCACTGCAGTGGCTTCTCTTGTTGCGGAGCACGAGCTCTAGGCACGCGGGCTTCAGTAGTTGTGGCATGCAGGCTCAGTAGTTGTGGCTCACGGGCTCAGTAGTTGTGGCTCGTGGGCTCTAGAGCGCAGCCTCAGTAGTTGTGGCGCACAGGCTTAGCTGCTCCACAGCATATGGGATCTTCCCGGACCAGGGATTGAACCTGTGTCCCCTGCACTGGCAGGCGGATTCTTAGCCACTGAGCCACCATGGAAGTCCCACCTTGTCTAGTCTTGCTTTACCCCTCACAGAGTCCTGTACTGAACTGTTTGCTTCAAAAACAGAAACAAAGTCCACCATTTCAACAGCAAGTCAATCTTGCTCCCGCTTGCAAACCTTCTGATGTGGGACTGCTCAGCATCCTAGTTTCCACTAGCAGACCTTCCCCACTTTCCCAGCATCTGGTCAGCTTACCCTATTGCTCAGCCCTCGAGCCTAGTTTCTGAATGGCGCCAAGTCCTCTGCTCCAGCACGCCTCACAGCCCTAAGCTCCAGGATGACTTAACAAACCCCATCCCTAACCTCCCCAGAACCTTCAAAGTCCCAATGTGGGACTAACAGTGCCTTGTCGGGGCTTCCATACGTTCAGATGCCAATTCCTAGCCACTTTCTTCTAAAACATTAACAAGACTAACATCATCTTCACAACTTATTTACAAGGCATCGCTTGGCACCAGCCAGACTGAAAACCTTAGGAAGGAATATGTTCAAGATTAGCCTTCCGGAGTTATTAAGTAGAGGTTAGGAGCACCACTTCCATATCTAAAGCACAGCACAACATACAGTAAGTGGCATTCAACTACGTGGGGAGTAACTTAATTCTGGACACTTTTACTATACCCTGGAGCCAGTTCCTAGGAGGGATGATGCAACAGCCATCTCTGAAGCAGTATTACAATAGCAAAGATCTGCACTTACAGCTAGGTCAGTTTAGTGGCTGAAGCCTGAGGCTATGGTCCCTGAACCTGAGCAGGTAGCCCATACTCAGCAACTACCTTAGCTTCTTGCAGCCTCAGTTTCCTCACGTGTACAATGGCAATAATAATAATACCTACCTTATAGGACTGTAGAGAGCAAATAAAATAATGTATGTTAAGTACTTAACACTCAAAATATATCAGATATTACTAGCAGTAGTTAAAAAAAAAAAAAAAAAAGGAGTAACTCAATACATATACACTGCCCTACAAGGGTCACACAGCCAGGGTAAGAAAGACACCTGCAAGATTCATTTAACTTTTAGTTCAGTGGGAAGGTAGGCACATTCGAGATGCAGATGGAGCTCACCACCAACACACACCTCTGAGTCATGCACAGTAGTGGAGCATCTTTTCCCAAATCCCGCTTTCATGCCGAGGTTAAATCCAGCAAACATAAACTTCTGTTATTCTGGGCCTCTAAATGCTTTTCTCACAGAGGGCTCTGCTGTTTTTTGCTTTTATCAAATGGATATCTTTTTGCAATAATGAGGAAAGTTCAGCAAACTGCAGGCATGCAGTTGAACATAAAGGTTTCTAAGAACCAACCACCTACACAAATCTGATGATGAAAAAAGGACCCATGCCTGGCTGTAAGCAGTCACACACAAATGCAGAATGTAGAATATATTTAACTACAGCACCAAACTGCTGCTGATTTGTTAGAAAACAAACTCCAACTGATTGAAGCTATTATGCAATAAGTTGATGCCTAGTTGTATTTGAGACAGAGGGGAAAACTAAAATCCATTCAAAGCCGTACAAATGAAAAATGAATGCTATTTTCCCAAATACTCTATTTATATAAAGGCACATGCTCAACTTTAAGTTTAGAAGACCACAAGAAAAAAAATAACTCTTCCATTTACTATGTAAGTAACAATCTCAGAAAATGGACAATTAGACCATTGCATGACAGAGAATATTAGCATTTAACAAACTCTTCTATAAATATAAGCAATAAACAGTTTCAGCACAGCTGGCTTCTGAAGACTTCAATATTAACAAACAGACTTAATATTCTTGATTTACTACAGATTTTTCCATCAAGTGAAATAGTCACGAGTATGATAATTGGGCTCACGTGCCTCCGAAGGACAAAGCTCGGTGGTGTGATGGGGGGCAAGCCACAGAGCCCCACAGGAAGACCATGTGTACAGCAATTTTTAGCTTGCAGTATTGAAAAGGCTCTGTCTCCTCAATTCAACTAAAAATAAACAAAGGGGGGTATATGCAGTCCCAATGTTCCCATCAGATTTTAAACCACAAAAACTCATCTGTTACTCAAAACATGCCAAAGATTGACTCTTAAGAGTACTTTTGCAGTTTATATCCATCAAGCTGAAGGATATATCTTAAGTAGTAAAAAATGAAACCATCAACGTTTATTCAAACTAAGGTCCTGTGAGAGTAAATGTATAGAGTCTATGATGTAATAAGAATTTAACCATATTTTCATGTTGAGCCATTTCAAAAACATGTCACAAATAGGATCAGTATTCACACAGGATACTGATGTCAGTTTCAAGAGTAATTTAAGGACTACAGTTTGGAATGGCAGATGGGAAATATCTATATAAAGTAGTCTTTATAGAGATCAACGTTATTTTACAATAAATTGTATTTACCTTTTCAGGATGTAGCACAATAAATTCTCAGATTTATGTCTTTGCTACCACTACTATGTACTGTCTTGTTGAATTTTTAAGGAATTCTCTTTACAATAAAGGAAAAACAGTGTAAATCAATGAAATGAGACCATTTTAAAATTATATCTAATCAAAAGGCAGAAAAAAATTTTAAAACCACAGCACCAGTTTTTAGCAAAACTTTGACAAATAAACAGGCAACATTAAATTTAGCTCAGCATCCACCAGTTGCTAAATTTTGGTTTGTTTTAGATTGCAGGTTAAAGTTCCTATGAAGGAAGGTAATTCATACACTGAGAAGTCAGAAATAACTTAAAATGTAAGAGATACGATAGTTATTTGTAAATCATATTATAAAAATGAATAGGCAATTCCCAAATTACCAACATTAAGTTATTAGCTGTGTAAAATTTAGCTCTGAGCCAGTTTTTGAGAGCACCTCCAGATTCTAGCAAATATGTTTCTCCTTCAGCTAAACCACATTAGGGGTTAATTTAGCTTGGTGGACCATTCTGGGAACCCATTATTTATAATATTATTCCAACTGGAAAATTAATTGCCAGTTCCAATATAGAATGCGGGATGTGTGTGAAGGACACATTGTCCTAGCAAAACAAAGAGATCACCCTCCAATTTCTACCAACCGCAGTTATTGAATCAGCAAGCGATGTGTGCAAGGCATCATACGAGGTACTCTGGAGGACCGAAAGCAATAATATTTCGGCAGAGTCAGCCTTCAGTTTAAAAGCTGGAAATAATAAAAACAAACCCCTGAGATAGAGATAACAAACTTCCTGTCAAAATAATGATGTAGCAAATTTTTAATAGTGTTCTAGGTTAAAAGAATAAGTAATCTTTAAATGACACCATACCTGAAGAAAACCCAGGTTTGAGAGTTACAGTTATCGCTAGTAAAGACTCTGCTGCCTTCCCAGCTAAGAGCAACATCTCCATTCTGCTTAGATTTTGTCTGAATGACTCCTTTTTCTTTGCACTTGCTTTCTGAAATACAGATCACTGGGAAATTCTACAATGTTGTTCCACATTTGTCACACATCCTTCTAGGCCTAACTAGCGAAAGTATTAGATAACTCCCCCCTTTCATGAATAAAGATGGAAGCTAATACATAGAGCACTGTCTACTACGTATCAAGAAAACTGTTCTCTGCTATAGATGTGCTAAGATGGAGACTGGTATTTATTCCTCCATGAGAGAAAGACTCTCTCATCTCCCAGGAACACTGGCTCAGGGTGAACGAGTTCATAAAGTGAAGACAGCTCATGTAGTCCATGGCATCAAGACTCCTCCTCCCCAAAGCATTTTTCATCATGTCAATCGTATCACTACTGACCCTCTCTCAAGAACAAGATCTATCACTGCAAGTGCATGCCAAAGACATGAAACAACAGAGTGCCCTGAAGGACAGTTGGACCTCATGCAAAACCTTGCTGTTCTTTAGATTTTAAAAGGATTCAGAAAATAAAGGATCCATGACATGATGCCGTATTGACATTTGCAAAGCACCGGTAATTTCCCAAGCACTACCACAAACATCACTTCATTTGAGTCTCCAATGACTCTGACAAGCAAGGCAGACATTATTGTTCCAATTTATTGATGAAGAAATGGATAAGGAAATTGATAAACCTTAGAGGAGTTAAATGACTTCTTAGAGATCCATAGTAAAGCATTTTTTCTTTTATAGGACACTGTCTCACTTGTCAAGATGATCTCTTTTACTGAACTACTTTTGAAAGCCATAATAATAAAATACATAGACATTAGGTTAAAACTCCTTTTATGTAACCCTCCTCCCAAAAAAAGTCCTTTAAAAATTCTATCCCCGGGCTTCCCTGGTGGCGCAGTGGTTAAGAATCCGCCTGCCAATGCAGGGGACACGGGTTCAAGCCCTGGTCTGGGAAGATCCCACATGCCACGGAGCAACTAAGCTCGTGCACCACAACTACTGAGCCTGCGCTCTAGAGCCCACGAGCCACAACTACTGAGCCCACGTGCCACAACTACTGAAGCCCGCGCGCCTAGAGCCCGTGCTTCGCAACAAAAGAAGCCACCTCAATGAGAAGCCCGCACACCGCAAGGAAGAGTAGCCCCTGCGCGCCACAACTAGAGAAAGCCCGCTCACAGCAACGAAAACCCAACAGAGCCAAAAATAAATAAATAAATTTTTAAAAAATTAAAAATAAAAAGTCTATTCCCTATATCAGAAAAATTTCCTGAGGCGAATGCTAAGGATTTTAGTATTCGCCAGAGTACACTCTGAATTTCAGTTCTCACTAATTCTTCCCCATTTTGGTTTATCCTTCCTCAACTAAGACCCCATGTTGAGAAAGTATTAAGCAAATGTAAAAGAATAATTTATACCTGGGAGATACACAGTTTATCATTTATTGGGCAAAGAAACAAATCATTACTCATCTCATGGTCTGACCTACTCAAAATAAAAATGCTCTTTGGGTAATATTCCACATATACTAGTATTATGGTTATGGTGCAATCCCCAACCAGTGGGTTATGCAAGCCCTCTCCCCTCCTCAGTCAGGAGGCTCCAGACTATGGACAATGTAGATTCCAGAGTTCAAAGAGATATGAGAGTGCATGAGTAGCTAAGAGTGAGTAGAACTCAGAGTCCCAAATAGTATTTCTAGGTGTATTAGTAGTTCTACCAATGAAGATAGTGGATGGTAGCCTATAAGGACTTTTCCAGAGGCAGCCTCCAGGCCAGCCTTGTCCAACAGAACTTTCTGTGACAAGGGAAATGCTCCATATCTGCAGTATCCAATGTAGTACTCCCTAGCGACATGTGACTATTGAGAGCTTGAAATATGGTTAGTGCGGCAGAAAACTATTGGGTTGGCCAAAAGGTTCATTCCTTTTTTTCCGTAAGATGGGTCTAATAGAGCTTAGTTGTCTTTAACTTCATTCGAAACAATTTTGCTAGACTGTATTGTGACAGCTGTCATATCAGCGTGCATTTAAAAAAAAGGATATCAAAATTGGTGGATTTTTGTGTAGCCATTTTAATATTGAAGATGGAAGAAAAAAAGTAACTTTTTCAGCCTATTACACTTTATTATTTCAAGAAAGGTAAAAACACAACTGCAAAAAAAGATTTGTGCAGTGTATGGGGAAGGTGCTGTGACTGATCAAACGTTTCAAAAGTGGTTTGCGAAGTTTCGTGCTGGAGATTTCTCGCTGGATGATCCTTCACGGTCAGGTAGACCAGTTGAAGTTGATAGTGATCAAATCGAGACATTAATTGAGAACAATCAATGTTATACCACGCAGGAGATAGCTGACATACTCAAAATATCCAAATCAAGTGTTGAAAATCACTTGCACCAGCTTGGTTATGTGAACCAGTTTGATGCTTGGGTTCCATATAAGTTAAGCGAAAAAAACCTTCTTGACCACATTTCTAGATGTGATTCTCTATTTAAACGCAATGAAAACGTTCCATTTTTAAAACAAATTGTGATGTGCAATGAAAAGTGGATACTGTACAATAATGTGTAACGGAAGAGATCGTGGGGCAAGCGAAATGAACCACCACCAACCACACCAAAGGCCGGTCTTCATCCAAAGAAGGTGATGTTGTGTATATGGTGGGATTGGAAGGGAGTCCTCTATTATGAGCTCCTTCCAGAAAACCAAACGATTAATTCCAACAAGTACTGCTCCCAATTAGACCAACTGAAAGCGGCACTCGACAAAAAACGTCTGGAATTAGTCAACAGAAAACGCATAATCTTCCAGCAGGATAATGCAAGTCCACATGTTTCTTTGGTGACCAGGCAAAACCTGTTACAGCTTGGCTGGGAAGTTCTGATTCAACCGCCATATTCACCAGATACTGCACCTTCGATTTCCATTTATTTCGGTCTTTACAAAATTCTCTTAATGGAAAAAAATTTCAATTCCCTGGAAGACTGTAAAAGGCACCTGGAACAGTTCTTTGCTCAAAAAGATAAAACGTTTTGGGAAGATGGAATTATGAAGTTGCCTGAAAAATGGCAGAAGGTAGTGGAACAAAAGAGTGAATACGTTGTTCAATAAAGTTCTTGGTGAAAATGAAAAATGTGTCTTTTATTTTTTCTTAAAAACCGAAGGCACTTTTTGGCTAACCCAATAAATTTTCAATTTTATGTAAGTTTACTTAATTTAAATGTACATGTAAAGACCCGCATATGAGCAGCCTCTCTCAAGAGTAATGACATCACTCTACACAGGAAGTACAGCTCAGTTTGTTATCACAGGGCTGAGACCCATGTAACGAAACGAGCTTGGGCTTTGGAGGCTGGCAGACTAGGGTCTCTTACAAGCTGTACCACCTTGAAAGTTTACTTTATTGAGCCTCAGCTTCTCCATCTCTATAGTGGGGATCTCAACACATTTCTCAGGATGGCTGGGAGGAAAGGGCTTCCCTCCCACTATGTCTACCACACAAAACACTGTAAAACATTAGTCTCTCTCCCCTACCATGCCCCCTCCATCCCCTCAATCCAAAAGAACTATACACTTGGAACCTACTAGGCAATTATGAGATATAATGTCATGAACAATCAATAAAAACATCTGAGCTTCTTAGAAGTAAGCTAAGAAAGAAAAAAGAAAATCACATCTGGGCTTACATCTTAACTTGGCAAAAAGTTTTATGGCATCAAAGCATTATAAACTGTACTCGTTTTTCAATATTTGGTTAATTACAACTGCGCTTTAGTAATGAGCCAGAAAGCCAAAGCATGTTCCTCTCTTATCTCACAAAGCATAACATTCTATAACAGAGAATATAAAAACCACATAATGTTGTCTAAACATTACTTTATATGATACAGTCTTCACAAGAAGCAGATTGAAAATTCTCTACATTCCCGTGTAAGGGATGAACTATCCAGCATTGCTCTAGTGCTCAATAAATGCTTGATAAGATTGTAAAGTAGATAAGAGTTCAAGAGTAATTACTGACATCCTTAATTGTATACCTGGCCTTAGCGATTATTAAAAGACTATTCACACACACGTACATTATTCACGATATTCAGTGTAATTTGGTTTTTTTTTTTTTTTTTTTTTGGCTGTGTTGGGTCTTCGTTTCTGTGCGAGGGCTTTCTCTAGTTGTGGCAAGCAGGGGCCACTCTTCATCGCGGTGCGCGGGCCTCTCACTATCGCGGCCTCTCTTGTTGCGGAGCACAGGCTCCAGACGCGCAGGCTCAGTAGTTGTGGCTCACGGGCCTAGTTGCTCTGCGGCATGTGGGATCTTCCCAGACCGGGGCTCGAACCCGTGTCCCCTGCATTGGCAGGCAGATTCTCAACCACTGCGCCACCAGGGAAGCCCTCAGTGTAGTTTTATTTACAATGAATAAAGTGGACAGCAACTTAAGCATTCCACTATAGTGGAATTATGTAAGTAAGCAAAGAGACCTTCATTCAATGGAATTTCATGTCGTCATTAAGAGTTTATAATGAGAGGCTTACAGTATAATAAAGAAATAAGATTATAAAATTATATACAGCATAATTCTTTAAATTAAAAATATACATAGAAAAAAGGTGAAAAGATTAATAATAACAGCTACTTTCATTAAGAGATGGAGCAACATGTAATTTTTCCCTCACACGTCTCTCTTCCTAGATTTCGGTAATGAGTACGTATGACTATGAGAGTGGGTGGTGGAGCACAAATGCTTTTAAAGTTACTCATTTTGGTGGAGCCCCGGTCATCTTTGTTTCCCGTCATTTGAAAGCAGCTCACCATACTGTGGAAAGACAAGCGCTCAACCCACAATACCTCAAATGTGTTTTGGTCCCCTTCAGCCTGGCAACCAGGCAGTGAGAGCGATTCCAGAGCGCTCAGCCCATACCCTCCCTGTGGCCACCACTGGCGACATCACCTTCTCCTCCCTGCCCTGAATGGTGGCACACCAGGTTCTGCACCAGCTGTTGGCTTGCTCCCCAGAGACAGGAACATGTTAAGGGTGAAGAAGTACCCTCCTCTAGCGACTACACACCTAAGTAACCTGCGTGAAAAGTCTTCATTGGGTCCCAAAGTTTTTTAAGATAGGAAGTCTGTGGTCTAATAATTTTTGGAATGACTATTTGGAGGAAAACCACTACAAGAGCTCAGAGAATGGAGCTTCTAACCCAGCTTGGGTTGCTGAGGAATACCTGGCTATAGAACTTCTGTGTGAATATAAGTTCACCAGGCAAGGAAGAAAGGGAGGAATGTTCCAGGTAGAGGAACAGTCAGTGCAAAGGCGAGATGTCACAGGACACTCAAAGAACTGTGGAGTAGCTTCGGCTGAAGCCAAGGTACAAGGTATGTGCTGAAAAGCCTAAGAAGGGAACCTGGAAATGCAGACAACGTCTAGGCCATGAAAACTTCTTGCAAGCCATTCTAACGAATTTGGACTTGATCCCATCTGATCGGCGACTGATTTGAAGGAGTTAAATGATTGGCAGCTAAGAACCATCCCTTTGGCTGCAGTGGGGAGGATGAGTTGGGGGAGTAGAGAGCCTGCTGAGAGGCAGGGTACTTAGGTTGTGACCGCAATAGTTTAAGAAGGAAATGAGGGCTTCCCTGGTGGCGCAGTGGTTGAGAATCTGCCTGCTAATGCAGGGGACACGGGTTCGAGCCCTGGTCTGGGAAGATCCCACATGCCGCAGAGCGGCTGGGCCCGTGAGCCACAATTACTGAGCCTGCGCGTCTGGAGCCTGTTCTCCGCAACAAGAGAGGCCGTGACAGTGAGAGGCCCGTGCACCGTGATGAAGAGTGGCCCCCGCTTGCCACAACTGGAGAAAGCCCTAGCACAGAAACGAAGACCCAACATAGCAATCAATCAATCAATTAATCAATAAAAAAAAAATAAATCTTTAAAAAAAAAAAAAAGAAGGAAATGAGTCTTAAGCTAAACAAACAATGTGGGGATAAAGAAGAAAGGGCAGATTTGAGAGATACCTCAATAGTAGAATCCACAGGATGTGATGAACTGATAGATAAGAGAGAAAAGGAGGAGGGAGAACAGGAGGGATGTATGCCCACGGGATCCCTAACTAAGCTCTTCTGTGCCATGAAGCGCTTTTGTAGTGGTGAGGCCAAGAAGGTTTCTCCAAACGGTTTTAAGTGCATACAATAAGACACGTAGAATTAAAAGAAACTAATAACACCGAAATACAGCTCTCCCCACGGAAGCCCTAAGAGCCTATGGCTTTCAACATTTAGTCCATCTCAGAATCACTAGGAGCGCTTGTTCAAACAGACTGCTGAGATAAACCCATGCACATATGGTCACCTTATCTTTGATAAAGGAGGCAAGCATACACAGTGGAGAAAAGACAGCCTCTTCAATAAGTGGTGCTGGGAAAATTGGACAGGTACATGTAAAAGTATGAAATTAGAACACTCCCTAACACCATACACAAAAATAAACTCAAAATGGATTAAAGACCTAAATGTAAGGCCAGACACTATCAAACTCTTAGAGGAAAACATAGGCAGAACACCCTATGACATAAATCACAGCAAGATCCTTTTTGACCCACCTCCTAGAGAAATGGAAATAAAAACACAAATAAACAAATGGGACCTAATGAAACTTAAAAGCTTTTGCACAGCAAAGGAAACCATAAACAAGACCAAAAGACAACCCTCAGAATGGGAGAAAATATTTGCAAATGAAGCAACTGACAAAGGATTCATCTCCAAGATTTACAAGCAGCTCATGCAGCTCAATAACAAAAAAACAAACAGCCCAATCCAAAAATGGGCAGAAGACCTAAATAGACATTTCTCCAAAGAAGATATACAGATGGCCAACAGACACATGAAAGAATGCTCAACATCATTAATCATTAGAGAAATGCAAATCAAAACTACAATGAGATATCATCTCACACCAGTCAGAATGGCCATCATCAAAAAATCTCCAAACAATAAATGCTGGAGAGGGTGTGGAGAAAAGGGAACCCTCTTGCACTGTTGGTGGGAATGTAAATTGATACAGCCACTATGGAGAACAGTATGGGGGTTCCTTAAAAAACTAAAAATAGAACCACCATACGACCCAGCAATCCCACTACTGGGCATATACCCTGAGAAAACCATAATTCAAAAAGAGTCATGTACCAAAATGTTCATTGCAGCACTATTTACAATAGCCAGGACATGGAAGCAACCTAAGTGTCCATCATCGGATGAATGGATAAAGAAGATGTGGCACATATATACAATGGAATATTACTCAGCCATAAAAAGAAACGAAATGGAGTTATTTGTAGTGAGGTAGATGGAGTTAGAGTCTGTCATACAGAGTGAAGTAAGTCAGAAAGAGAAAAACAAATACAGTATGCTAACACATATATATGGAATCTAAGGAAAAAAAAAAGGTCATGAAGAACCTAGTGGCAAGGTGGGAATAAAGACACAGACTTACTAGAGAATGGACTTGGGGATATGGGGAGGGGGAAGGGTAAGATGTGACAGGGTGAGAGAGTGGCATGGACATAGATACACTACTAAATGTAAAATAGATAGCTAGTGGGAAGCAGTCGCATAGCACAGGGAGATCAGCTCGGTGCTTTGTGACCACCTAGAGGGGTGGGATAGGGAGGGTAGGAGGGAGGGAGACGCAAGAGGGAAGAGATATGGGAACATATGTGTATGTATAACTGATTCACTTTGTTATAAAGCAGAAACTAACACACTATTGTAAAGCAATTATATTCCAATAAAGATGTTAAAAAAAACAGACTGCTGGTTAAATAAGCCACAAGGGTATATTGCACAACACAGGGAATATAGCCAATATGTTATAACTATAAATGTAATATACCCTTTAAAAATTGTGAATTACTAGGTTGTACACCTGAAACTTATAAAACATTGTACATCAACTACACCTCAATTAAGAAATAAAACAGATTCCTGGCCCCCACCTCCAGGTTCCCATGATGCTGATGATGCTGGCCTGGGGAAAACACTTAAGAACCATTGTACTAGGGCGATGCCCAGGTTTCTGGCTAGAAACCTAAGTGGACTTGGTACTACTGATATGCTTGCTTACCTCTGTATCCCTAGAGCGTATAGCTTGGTACGCTGTATGAATTCAATAAATACTTTGTGAACAAATGAAGCAGCAATACAGATACAATAGTGAATTTAGTGCTTAATGTTTGGCTAAGTTATACCTTCACTTGGTTTTTGTTATGCTTTTTCTGTAATCCTTGAAAGTCCTAAGGACAGTGGATTACACTGTTTTGATCTAATTTACAAGTCCTTGTTAGATTCAAAAAATGACCTTCAAGTTGCCAGTTATATTCCTCTATAAATAAGATAAACACTCAAGAGTACGCATTTACATTTCAAAATAATTCTTGGGCAATCCGTGAAAAAATGCTGAATCCTCTTTATTCATATATAAGGAATCTCTCTCTTATTAAGGCTTACAGTGTCAAACACTGAAAACTTCAAAGAAACTATCACTTTTAACAAATTCAGCACAGTTCAAAGAATTGCCCAGTAAAAAGTTTTTAGGGAATCTTTTGTAATAAATGGCTGAAAACTTTTTTCAATTAGCATCTCAATAGTTTAGTAATAAATGGATGTTTCTCTAGCTCCTGACAGCACTCAAAAAAAGCATTTGTTTCCATAATATTTTAAGTATTCTGGTCCGTTCTCATTTACTATAACCACAGTGTAAAGTTGACACTTAGGTAAGATTTAGCCCAGCTTCATCTAAGTTACTACAAGCCAACTAAAAGAAACCCACTACTGAAGTCCACATGTATTTGTAAGGTGGCCTGCTCTGTGCTGGTTGCTACGGAGATTACAGAAGCCAAAGAGAAAGTCAGCGACAATTCAGCTCTGTGAGCAGCGTTACCAGGTCCCTTTGGTATTCTACCAATAGGTGTATCTCCACAAACACGTCCTTCTCTGAAATGTTATCTTCCCTCGGAATGAAGTTCCAGGACCTTTCCAAGTCAACACCACTCTACAAATTACACAACCTCACCCCATCACTTGCCTGGGGCTGTCTTTTTTTCCTTCACATCTGCATTTCTTCCTCCCCACCAGCTCCCATCATCCCCATCATCAGTACCTATCAGGCAGGCCTCTGCGGCTGTCCCTTATCTTTCTCCTCCTCCCCAGAAGCTCCCTGCTGTACTCCCACTGCACAGCCTTTATCACATCACTCTCTCCCTCAGACACATTCCTGGGCCAACCGAGAGCCTTGATCTGGCAACCAAGGTCCATCATCATTTGATCCTAACCTGAGTTTCCGACCTAGTTCCTTCCTGCTTCTCCAAACCCTTCACTCCAGCCAAACTGTCCTACTTCCTCTGATCAAAACATGCCTTTTGCTTCCATATTTCTTTTGCTCTGTTTCCACCCTAACAATGATGCCCTGCATCTGTGAAAGTCTTACCCATCTATTGAGATCTAGCACATGTATGACCCCCTTCTCCCCCAAGAGACTTCCTTATCCCAATAAACAATCTCCTCCCCACTTTCCCCAAAGTAAATTGTCACATATTTCAGACAACTGTGCACACGTCTCTTCTTGGCGTGACTGTAAGCTTCTACACAACAAGGATTGTGTGTCACACTGAACATCACCCATCCATCTGTTCAGCACAACGCACTTGCATTGAGAGTAATTCTCCATAAATACCTAACCCCAGGAACCACATCTCTGGGCCTCAGTACCTCTGCAAACTAGGCTCCTGTGGTACCTCTCTCAAAGGGCTTTGGTGAACTTCAAATGACATAACAAAACATTTCTTTTGAAAACACTCTACAAATTGAATTGGAAGGACAACATAATTGGGGAGGCAAATGTGCATTCACACAATACCAGAGACCCAAACAAGACCGCATGCCCTCAAGCTCTAATGGTGTCAGATGGCACAGGAATTCCAAGACAGCAAGGACCACTCCTGGCTCCACAGGATTCCTGGGGAAAGTTTTCTCTGGAGAGAAGAATTTGAGGTAAGCCCTGAGGGAGGTATAGGATCTCTATTAACAAACAGAAGAGGAGCAGCTAGGACAAAGGAAACCTACCAAGCCTGCCCAGCCTCTCTGAAACATCTTAATCCCCTAGTTAGTCATCGAGAATCTGAACACGGCAGTCAGAGGTTACTTAGAAATCTTTGGACCAGCACTGGGTGGTCTCCTTAGACAAGCACCACCACTTCCCCAGCCAGAGGTCAGCGGCCACTGCAGGAAAGGAAACAGAATGTTCCTTCAGTGGGGAACAACAATAAATTTGTTAAACTTTAGCTTTCTATACACTTATCTTTCTAAATGACTTACTTGTACTTGGCTACGGCCTCTATTAAAGAACCTATCATTGCATTCATCAGTCTGCATTTCACAACTTTTTCCTGAGAGTGCAGGCTTAGCAAATATTTTCAGGGGCCAACATGGACTCTGGTTTCTGTAAAGCAGGACCCGAAGCCCACCATCAGGATCACCACCATGATCCTGCATTTCCTCCGATATAGACACTGAACTAATATTCAAAGGGAGACCGAATTAACAACTAAGGTGAGTCATAGGATTTTAATTACGAAAAAATAGCTTTGAAAGCAGACGTACAGAAAAGGCCAATCAGTGGCAAATTTCCTATTGTTTCCTTTCCTGTTATGTCTACATGGTGATAGCTACTCTCCAAAAGTACCCCATACACAAATATTTTTAGAATATTTTTATAACATGCTTATCACTACCTATATAAGTTTAATGTAAAAGAAAAGGTTGAGAAAACACTTCTGTGGACTAGTAAGCTTGCTATACTTGTTTAGAAAACTGAATAGCACATATGCCTGTTGCAGAATCCAAATAAGACAGTTTACTTCACTTTACCACATAACCTAGTAGCTAATAGAACGAAACAATCTGGCTAGGCACACAGTAACAGGAAGGAAAGCTAAATACATCTTTCGTGCCTGGCATGGAAAATCTAATGGAAGGCTACATTTCCTATAAATTCTAATTAGACGAGAAAGGGAAATCAGAGGATTTTGCTTTGATCCTGGGAATCTGTCTTTATCATAGTATCAACCTGTGTAACACAAAAGCAGCTTATTAATTCTGCATTCCAATTTCACACAGCAAAGCCTTTTAGGCTAAAACAAAATGCAGTCCATGCTGACTGTCTAGAGAGATTGGGCTAATTTACGTGATGTAAGGGATGCTTTATTTATGGAAGGAAGGTAGGTTAAGCTCTCTGGAGGTAACAATTTCAGCTCTGGAACAGTCGCTCTGGACCACTTAAGCAGTATCAATAGTTCACTTACGACATTTACACACCTTGGTTAATGTGGCATAACAAAACTGGAGGATCTTTACGCCAAAGTAATTTTTTCCTCTGTGACTGTAAGAAAAGGATGGCAAAAGCCTTCATCCTGAGCATGCTAACTAAAGAGTACAGTATACTGAAGTCATAGGTGCTACACCCACCCAGACTGGTTTCAACTTTTCTCTTAAGATTCGGAGGGTGGAAAGAGGGTACATCATTTCCAATGTAGTGGTTAAAAAGCTCGAGAAAAAAGGTTCTCTTTCCATTATACTATATGTAATAAAGTTTGATTAAAAATGATAATGTAATTTTTTTTAATGCATCACAATTTTTATTTTGCATGTTCCCAAAGGGAGTAACTCCAAACAGTGTGAAACCTTATTTATCTGGCATCAAGAGGGTAGAGCTCTGGAGGAGTGGTTTCCTGAATAACAAACACTCTGCCATTCATTTGCCTGTAGTGGAAGTGCCTCTCCTGCCAGCACTCCTCCCTTCTGTGCCTCCCCTCCTCCACTCCGCCTGGCCAGGCTGGCTGTCACTCATGGCATCTCAGTCACCTGGCCTCAGAAGTAGCATGTGACCCAAACTGGACCAATCACAGCCAACACTCCCTGGATATCGTGGTACATCTAGAAGTAGGCATGTGACCCAAACAAGGTCTGTGCCCTTTCACTTAATTTTGTGTACGGATGTTGAGAGGAAGAGAGTTTGTTTTCTTCTTTATCCAAAAGCCCCAACCTTGTAGATTTGGAGCAAAAACAACCGAACCCTAAGAAATTCCACTTAACCTCCTGAGTACTGCTTTGCCCCAAGCCAGCCATGCCTTTGAAATAGTAGTTACATGATCAACATTTTCAAGATGGGTTTTTATCGCTTGCAACTAAAAGAATTGTGATTCAATGTCTAGACTTCATCTGATTTAAAGTTTACCTGATGTTACAGGAACACTTCCCCAAACAAACTGCATGCTTCTCTACCTTAGTTTAAAAAAAAAAAAAAAGCCATAGTCAATGTAAATTAACCTTTTCTTATTGATCTAGTCACTTACATCGTAACATACGATATTCTCGAGCCCTACTGTATTATCCAGGGATAACTGACTCTTCACTACATAGGTCAGTACTGCTTTGTAACAGATGCCTGTGTTTATGACATTGTAAGCAACATAACACTGCCTGAGTGTGTGGGAGCCAGAAACCTAAATTTCTGAATTTGTCCTCCCTTGTAGCTGTCTCTATTGCCATATCCCACGACAACAGACCATTTACTGACCAGAAACCATTTACTAAAGGGGAATAAATTAAGACATGCCAAGCTAGTTGCTGTGAATGACTAATCACACCCCGCCCTTTGTTTACACAAGGAACAGAGCTTCACTCAAGTTAAACGACAAACAAACAAACAAAAAGATGGGGGAGCAGGAAGTACAGGCTACCCAAAGGCAGCCACTGTAACAGAGCCCAGCCCCCCACCTTCTGCCCCCCATCTGCTTCTGTCTGCACAACACGTACCACCCTCACCACTGCCCAGGGCCGCTGGCAGCCCTTGTTGCCTCTAATGGCCACCCTTCTCTGCGTGGTGAATCACCTTTCTCACAGCTAATTGGCTTCATTTCTCAGCTTCCCAAGGGTAACTTCCTGGAAGAGGAATGTGGTTTAGCTCTTCTTTTTGAGCTAGACCAACATCCTGCCAACATCACCCAAAATCAGCTTATGGACAGCTATCTCTGGCTTGTGTGTCCACCTGGACACGATCAGTGCTAGCCAAAGAGAGGTCCCTTTTATTTACTCATTCATTATTTATTTAATAATTTATTTAACAAACATTTACACAGAACTTAGTAGAGGCAAGGCAAATACTTTTCTAAGTGCTCTTCAAATATTCATTAATTTAATACTCATAATAAACCAATGAGGTAGGTACAATTATTTTCCCATTACACAGATGAGAAAACTGAGGCATACAGAAGTAAATAATTGCCCCGAGGTTCACAGTCAATACGTGGATCTGAGATGAGACTGTCTCGGGGGGAAGAATTTATACTGTTAATCACTAAGCCACAGAAAATTTCACAATCAGTTAGGACTGCATGAAGCTGGGCATGCACACATTCTGAAATGACTTTAGTATACATTCATTCACCCATTCATTCATTCACTCATTCAAACTTTTTGAGCATCTATTATGTGCCAGACACATTTTAGTCTCTGAGGAGACAGCAGTGAACAAAACACACAAAGACCTTGGCTTGAAGGAATGTATATCTGATCACATTAAGATTACCCTGCTCATCTTTATTGGTTATGTAGCACAGTTAGTGTGCTTTAAATACATACTTTTATTCTTGTTCTATAGTCTATATATAGCCATATTAATAAGGTGTGTATTTGTTAGACTTCCAAAAAACTGAATAAATAACAACAATCAGAGTTGTTGCTCTAACCTATCTGGATTACTTATTCACTCTGTCAGGAACTATACTAAGTGTGCATTCTTTAATTTATACATATATACTCCAAGCCTATGTGCTCTATCTAAAGTTCAATAGATGGACATCTAATCTACCCAATCTTGCAACTGTCCTGAGAGCCTATCTCATGCTCATTATTTACAATTAATTTAAAAAACCTTTCCATAGCATGCCCCACAATGAATTAAATGCGTTGCGTGTCTTACTTCATTTAACATTCATGCCCATCCTGAGGTGGGTACTATTATTCCTTTATGCAGATGAGGAAGCTAAGGCTCAAACACCTAGTAAGCGGCAAAGCCAAAATACAAACCAGGATCTGCTTGAGCTCCACTATAGACTTGGGAAAATGTCACCCACTGTGACAGACATGTTATTACAACCTCATGGGACAAAGAACTATCTGCTAAGGCGTAAAATAATCTTTATCTTTCTAAATACTATCATCAGCATAAACTGCCTAATTAATATTAATTGTAACATTAGTCAATATGACTATTAATTAATATTAAGCAGAGTATAACCTTGGGTTTCAGTCTAAGGATACAGACAAAAATTGTCCACTACATGGTCTATAAAGTGGATTGCTTTCTTTGGGTGATAAACTCCGGTATGAGATTACTCATAATAATGAGTAATTATTGGGGCTTCCCTGCTGGCACAGTGGTTGAGAATCTGCCTGCCAATGCAGGGGACACGGGTTCAAACCCTGGTCTGGGAAGATCCCACATGCCACGGAGCAACTAAGCCCGTGTGCCACAACTACTGAGCCTGCGCATCTGGAGCCTGTGCTCCGCAACAAGAGAGACCGCGATAATGAGAGGCCCGCGCACCGCAATGAAGAGTGGCCCCCACTTGCCACAACTAGAGAAAGCCCTCGCACAGAAACAAAGACCCAACACAGCCATAAATAAATTTTTTTTAAAAAAAGTTATGTATAAAAAATAATAATAATAATAATGAGTAATTATTAATGTAATGTAATGGAGAGGATATGGAGAAAAGGGAACCCTCCTACACTGTTGGTGGGAATGTAAATTGGTGCAACCACTATGGAAAACAGTGTGGAGGTTCCTCAAAACACTAAAAATATAACTACCATATGACCCAGCAATTCCACTCCTGTGTATATAGATGAAAAAAACAAAAACACTAATTTGAAAAGATAATGCACCCAATGTTCATAGCAGCATTATTTACAGTTGTCAAGATATGGAAGCAACCCAAGTGTCCATCAACAAATGAATGGATAAAGAAGATGTATAGATATATACAATGGAATACTACTCAGCCATAAGAAAGAATGAAATTTTGCCATTTGCAGCAACATGGATGAACTTGGAGGGCATTATGCTAAGTGAAATAAGTCAGACAGAGAAAGACAAATACTGTATGATATCACTTATATGTGGGATCTAAAAAGTACAACAAACTAGTGAATATATATATATAACAAAAAAGAAGCAGACTCACAGATATAGAGAACAAACCAGTGGTTACCTGTGAGGAGAGGGAAGTGGGGGGGCAATAAAGGGGTACAAGATTAAGAAGTACAAACTATTAAGTATAAAATAAGCTACAAGGATATATTGTACAATACAGGAATACAGCCAATACTTTATAATAACTATAAATGGAGTATAACCTTTAAAAATTGTGAATGACTACATTGTACACCTATAACTTATATAATATTGTACAGCAACTATACTTCAATTTTTAAAAATTCTTCTGCTTTCAATAATGGCAGTAGCAATGAAAAACAGATTAAATATTTAAAGTAACTTCTCTTAGGTCACAACAGTTGCTTGGAAGAATACATTCTGTTAATTATAACTGTTTAAATTCTCATTACTTTAATGAAACCTACTGCATATTTATTGAGGCAGGTGTAGAAGAAAAACAGGTGAAATGGTTTATAATTTTCAAGGTTTCCATCAGACACATCTCCAATAGTTCACAACTACAAAAGAATTCCTTAGTGGACAAAATTTCATTCAGTCAAATGGCCTATAGCTGGACCAATGTCCTGGGGTCTCAATTAAGAGCTGTTATTCTTCAGGGAACAAAGCCAGGAACAACAATCAACCTTTTGGCTCCCCTGTCCAAGTTCTTCCAAGGAATTTTTTTGGAAACTGATGTTGATGCCCGAAGAACAACAAACAACCTCCATTTGCAAGTGGAACAGAAAAACAGAAGCAGGTGGTCAAGTAGCTAAACTGGCAACGGTTCTAGCCAGTAGCCGGATGGCCTGACTTCAGTCTTGGCCAAGGTCACCAGTGACTCCCCGATGCACAGCTGTACAGTGGCCAGTCCTTCCTTTACAAGAAAATGCTTGTGCACTGCAGTGAGAAGCCTGCACACCTCAACAAAGAGTAGCCCCCGCTCGCCACAACTAGAGAAAGCCCGCGCGCAGCAACGAAGACCCAACTCAGCTATAAATAAATAAATACATAAATAAATACATAAATAAATAAATTTTAGAAAAATGCTTGTGAAAGACAAGAAAAGGCATGTCCAAGAAAACACACACCTGAACATAGAATCTGCTAGTGTCATAATGGCCATTAGAAGATCAGCCCATTGATTTAAAATATTCATGGCAAAAGAAGGAACAGCAAAGATGCACAGAAATTCTTGGTGGGGATGGGTAATTTATATTCAAGGAATTTATTTTAAGATATCAATCATCAAAACTCCATCTGTCCATCCCTTACTCTTAGCGATCATCGTTTATACAGTTCATAGTTCCTTTTATGTGCCTCTAGGACTTTGTACTGTTGCCTTGATCGCTGGTTCACACATACCTGAGTAAACTTAAGAAATTCCATTACCCACTCTGGGCCTTGATAGTTTCTTCAGAAAAAAAAAAATGAGGTACAATTGACCTTTGAACAACAGGGCTTTGAACTTCACTGGTCCACACATATGCAGATTTTTTTCAAATACTGCAGTACCATAGGATCTGCAGTTGATTGAATGAATCAGCAAATTCCGAATTGCAGATACGGAGGGCCAGTTATAAATTATACTTGGATTTTCGATTGCACAGAGGGTCAGCACCCCTAACTCCTGCATTGTTGAAGGGTCAGCTGTCCTAGACTAAATAATCACTAAGACTTGTTCAAGCCTTTCCATTTCATCATTATAAAATTAAAACATCTTGACTTTCTCCTATGCCAGCAAATTCCTCACCAGCCCCTCCTCACTCTCCATGACTCTACATAACTGTCCTAGACTTTAAAACCTATTGACTAGGATGCATAATACAGTCATGATCATGGTTCACTTAAATTAAAATTTGAAAACCATACCACAGTTTTGAATCATTGAATCCATCACCCATTACATTCTCAGGCAGAAAAATACTACTCTTCATGAGTATTTGAAGATAATCTCTCAGTTTGGAATAAAACCTATCTGGTACTTCCTAGTAAAAAAAAAAACCTAAGTATTAATCAAGTTTTAAATGCAACATCTTAGACCCATCACACCCATTCTGGTGTCTGGATATACTGTTTGGAGCTGTATAAGTCAAAGTGTCCACAGAAAGAGACTCGTCAATTTTGGACGAACTGCCAGCACGTATACAAGATGTTCCTCTATAAACACGGTTAAGCAATACAAGGAATTAGGCAAGGTAAGTGCTGCCCATGGCTGATGAAAAGAATAATTTTTAATTCTACTTACAGCTATATTTGTAAATCACTGAAGAAGAAAATCAAGTACACCTGTTTTCCCCCATTTGGGTCAGAAGTCCATGAAAAATTGCAAGTTAACCATGGTGATCTGAAAAAAACCCAGTACCCTGGGTGGTCCTTTTTAGGAAGGTACACACACATACATTTATGTTATCACTATCACTCCAAAGCTATAGTTTTCCAAGTAAAACGTCAGTAACACAGCTTGAAGGATGAAATTTTATAAACCAAAATTAAGATGCCTCTTAGAACAAGCTCATTTAAGTCTTAGAAGGATTAAAATGAGAATTTTACAGCCCAAATATTTGATCTTTTAAAGGAAGCACTTTCTATGAAGGAAGATTATAAACTATTCTGTGGTTTATTCCATGAAGACATTTTTGAAAATTATGCCAATAGCTAAGGGATGTGGAATTAGGCAGATAAGTCTAAGTTATGCATTTGTGGACCATTTAAGGTCTTTCCCTTATAGCCTTGGATGAGACTTTTGCCCTCTATTCCAAAGTAGAAATCAAGACTTAGAGAAGCAGAAACTTTTATTTTTCAACTGCATAAACGGTCATAGCTGATAAGAGAGCAGGGAGACAGATGACCTCTGTGCTTCACCAGCTCCAATTCAGGGAGCTGACCAGTGCCAGCACTGGGTGGGGCTCACCTATAACAGGCACCCAGTAGAAGTTATATTAATCTGAACAGGTGAGCAACTCAACTAGACACCACAGAGTCCATTAGCACTTCTTCCTGAAGCAGAGTTTCTTAGGCCTCTCAGGTCACTGATTTATACACAACCACTGTAAGTTCAATGATTACAATCTCCATCCCCACAAGCAAAGCAGAAGCAGCAAACTACAAGGAGGGAAGCGGCTACAAAAAGCAGTAAAGAAAATTCCAAATGATAATCTGATAACAAAATGCGAAAGGAAAAAAGTAAAAGGGCAAGGAAAACATTCAAAAATCATATATATTTAGGGTTATTTATTGTAGGAGCAAACTCTATTGATCTCAGTACCTCCAAAGACATCACTATATTGCAGAACAAGAGTTGCTTTCATAAATAATGATGATCTTGATTAATTACACGAAAGGTCAAGCTACATTCAGAATAGCTAAGAGGGAAAGGATAATTAACATGTTTTACAAAAATTTTCTTAAGACATATTTTTAAATTAGGGTGCTAAAGGGAGAAACTTAGGTATCCAGAAAGCCTGATAAAATGCTTTAATCTAAGAAATGTTAGTAATCTAAGAAATGTTAAAGCCCAAAGCTCCCTATGAATAATTATCTAGATATTGAGATACGCAGAAATGTTGTCAGCTACTGCCTCAGAGGATAGAATACTCAGAAGCAGTACCATATGTGCCAAAAGGGGTGTTTTTCCAGCACAGTGCTCCAGTCAATTCTACCTTGAAACCACTGCCATGAATTTCAAATGTGATTTATCAATGTGTGAAATCTCTAGAGTCACAGTACCAAAAAAAGGCTAAACTGACATGAACGTGGATTGGACCCCCTTTCACTAAATACCCACACCCCGACACCTTACTCTCCAGGTTATGGGAAATAGTTTCAATTCTAAATGTTAGAAAAACTTTCATCAACAGTCCTGACCCTCCTTCACAGCAGATATTTTAGGATCACGCTTCAACGGCATAAGCTTCTGCACTTTCATATCACATTGGCAAGGCTGAATGGCTCCCTTCTGATATTAATTTTCTCCTTAAATGGAAAAATAACTAATCTATTCCCCATAAAGAAATAACTAATGAATACCATTATGACTTGCTTGAGAGAACAGACTAGCTATTGAAAAGAAAAACTATGTAAATGATAGCAATGAGAAAGTAGCCTGACCATGTCATATTTTATTTAATATAATAATATAAATATTATTATAATATAATATTTCCATATTATTATATTCTAAATATAATCCATATAAATATGTTTTTTTCTTTTTTATATTTAATGGGTTTTTTCTTTATCTTTAATATAATATTTGATCATGGAAAATAACATAATGTTAAAAAGATGTAAGTTATAAAGCATGATAATGCCATGGAACACAATGAACAGACCACAGGATCCAGGAGGTGGAGCTTTACCAAAAACCTGCATCATCTAGGTACACCTCTCCCTGACCCCTGGCTCCTACGGTGATTTGTTCACATCTATATAGAAATGTTCCCATATTATTATATTTGGAAAATATACTACCAAATATTTCAAACGATTCTTCTACCTGCCTTATTAGTTTGCTTGGGCTGCCATTAAAAAAAAAAAAAAACCCACAGACTCTACGGCTTAAACAGAAATTTACTTTCTCACAGTTCTGAAGGCTGGAAGTCCAAGGTCAAGGCAGTTGGTAGGGTTGGTTTCCTCTGAGGTCTCTCTTCTTGGCTTGCAGACGGCCACATTCTTACTGTGTCTTCACATGGCTGTCCCTCTGCGCACGCACACCACTGGAGTCTCTGCATGTATCCCAATTTCCTCTCCTTATAAGGACACCAGTCAGATCAGATTAGGGCCCACTCTAAGGCCTCATTTAACTTAATCATCTCTTTCAAGGCTCTGTCTCCAAAGACAGTGATTGATACATTCTGAGGTACTGGGAATGAGGGCTGCAGCATATAAATTTTGGGGGAACAATTCATCCCATACCACTGCCCAAATGAAATTCAAAGCAAATATTCCAGTAAGTTTCTGGTGCTGTGCATCTCAGGATTCTTCAAAGCAAGTTAAGGAAATGTCCCATCTAGAAGGCTAACATTCATTCGGCCACAAGAAATGCCCACAAAAACAAGAGAAGCACTTCCAGAAAAAGAAAAATGTATCTCTTCTTTGTGGGCTTACTTTACTGTGCCAGCCTCTCTTTTTGGGTCCTGTAGTAGGGCCCTGTAAGAAGAGGGTTTTGACTAAATCTCTGAGATCTGTCCTCTCTCTACCTCTGTTAAAAAGCAAACCATTGGAAGCACGTGATCTCAAATAAAGGCCACGTAATGCCATTTCCAGTGTATGAAGAAAACAAGTGACTTTTAGTTCCTCACTGTCAGTGTTAGAAACAGAGGTAAAAATCAGGGCAGATTGCTCCCTCCAAAGCCAGGCTACGCTAATTAACTAAAATTACAGTAATTCACATTTTCAAGTGTTTATCTTCTGCAATGGAGATAAATTCATTAGCTTGCAATCTATCGTTAAGTGGAAGAACCATAATACCAAACGGTAAATATTATACAATACTGTTACTAGAGAGAATACATCAAATATAGAAATAAAAAACACAAAGACAGAAGAATAGAAGAATAGACCTTAACAAATAACAGTAGGTTATTTCTGGTGGTGGGATCACAGATAGATTTTGATCTCTCTCCTTTACACTTTTTGATAGTTCCACATTTTCATCCATGAAGTGTTAAATCTTATTTTCGGCTATATGGATGCACAGGTCAAAATGACAGCCTACTGTCCTGAAGGACCCTCACGGGTAGACCTTAGCCCAGAGGACACAGTCTCATATCCAAACAAACTCTGGGAACTAGAAAGAAGCTTAATCACCTCCTGTGAGCCTTTCATGACAACCAGTCTGATCACATGGACATTTATCATTTCACTGATACAAAGACCTCTGGCACGTCAACAGCTCAAAGGCCAACCAATGATGACCCAGAATCCAATGTAATCCCTCTGACATTCTATACATTTGCCTGATTAATTTAGTGTCAGATTTTTATGGGGATTCTGTTCAAAAACCAGGGAGGAAACAAACCGCTAAAAACCATGATCTCCCTCGTGCACTGTGCAAGAAAGAAACAGCAAAAGGGATGACACCCCCCATGCCCCAATTTATAATTACTTTTCCATGTTTCAACACAACTGTTTCAACTCAAGGGAAGGAGGGAAATGTCACTTCTGGACAATAGCCCTTGTTGTACTAGATTATTTTCCATTGTCTCTTTCTAAAGACTTAGTGGTGAGGCAGCTGTCTTATAGGCAGCAGGTCCTCTTAACCCGGAACCCTAAGGAATCACTTCCTAAAGAGATTAATAACAGAGCCAAACAGAAGTGGCTTTGAAGCCTACACTGCTCTTTTAAAGGCAGGCAGCACTTAGTTCAAAAGGGTTCCACTGGGATCCAGTCTGGCTTTCCAAATAGTTATTAGTTGGGCAATGTTTAGAAATCACCTGCTCCCAAAGGCTACCGAACACTCTGAATACACTACAAAGACCTGCCAGAGGCCCGAGTCATAGCTATACCAGCTGAGGGAAGGCTTGGAAACACCCAAGGGCAGGCGCTGGCCCAGCACAACCCCACAGCAAGACACTTTCCACTGGCAATTCCAAGTGGAAAATGGCCCCCAAGAAAGTTACCTAAGCAGCGTTACATCCTACAATATAGTGACCAAAATTAGTCAAGAGAGCAAGCAGGGTATCTGTACAACCTGACAACAGGGGGACTGGGTCTCCAGGAGCAAACCCAACAGGTGACCCACAGGACACCTCAGAGAGGACAGCTCTGGTCCTCCCAATGCAGGTTTTCCCCTCCTCTTTGCCTTTCCCCACCTCCCCTCCTCTACACCAATTCCCTCCTGGTTCTTCACCTCTGTCCTGCTCTGCTCTGGCCTGCCAGGTATGGTTTGGACCACGGCCAGGACCATGCCATCTGCAGACTCCCAGTCTAGACCAGCTGAAGCCCTTCAACCTTTCAGCTGGCCGGGAGAGACTGTGGGATCCCATCAGACATTAGTACACAATCTGAGATGGCCCCTATCATCTAAAAACAGAAACTGTTCACAGACACAAGCATCATCTGGAAAAGACCGCCATGATCCTTGAATCGCACTCTGCCTTTCCTAGCTTGACCTGTTCTCCCTCAAAGACCTTAATGACTCAGAAGCTCTTCCAACCCACTGCTTAAGGGTCAGCTGTGGACATTCCATCACAGAGAGATATGTGGGTGCCGTCTCACACACAATCACAAACACACTGATTTTTACTTTTGGTAAAAGGACCCCAAAACCTTCTCTGTACCATCACACCAAACAATGACACACACACACACACACACACACACACACACACACACATCCATATATATGAAAGAAAGCATGATTTTAGGGAATAAAGGCAGGTCTTAAATAACAGCAATAATAATAATTATTATTATTACTATTTTAATTAGAAGTTTCCACCACCTCCTTAGGAGAGTAAAAGATGCTTCTCCCAGCACCTTTCTTCATGTGACCCTAAAGGGCTCCAGAGACTTGTAACATCTCCTGATTTTAAGGCTCTGTCACTTCCGTATTATATTCCAGGATGACTGGCACCTGGTTCTCACTAGATGATGCTTTATCTCAACGTTTTCCAAAAAGTTTTCGCTTGTTTGTCTGCTAAAAGAACTATGACAACTATGTTTCCCCTTGCAGAGGTTTACGTTGACACCTAAGTTTTTTCATCTCAAATTTCAATAGTTGAAAGAATCTAATTTCCAAGGAATCATATAATGACATTTGAAACTTAAAGTGTAACATGATTCTCTAAAATGTATCCAACTGGATCAAAACACCAGAGCTATTTGCTATCTACCACTACTCATTAAAAAAAAACTAAGAGGCTCTTGTATAACAAACATTTTCATTGTTCCTTATTCCCTTTGAATTTATTTGTCCATTCCAGCATTCCCACAGAAATTTATCTTAAGGTAAAATATTTTTGTTTGAAAATTTTATCAGTCATTCTATATCTCTGCAAATTAAGTATGAACAATATATATGCATAATTTACAAAAAATTTTATATATTTGTAAATATCTTATGGTCTCAAGAAACTTTAAAAATTTACATATAAATATAAATATTGTGTGGTGACAGGATCTTTTAAAATTTACATACATAAAAATACAAATGTGAATATCTAAGTTTCCTGTAACCATGTCTCATTTTTTTCATCTGAATTAATGTACATTAGTTATTAGTTATATACAACAGATAAAACCATAAACATTATAATTTTATAATTATTAAAATAAAAACTAGTTGTTAGAAATGCATCACTTAATGAGATGAATGAGCCACTTTTTCCAATTAAATTATGCATCTGTACATAAATATTGCTAAAATGAGACAAAATTCAGCATTAGTTTTATTCCTATCTGGCTCTCCCCCTTTTTTAATCTAAAAGCTGAGAAATCTTCTTCACACAAATAACTACATGGAAATTCAAATTTGTTGTAGTAATTTTCCTCAGTAGTTTGAATTCCTTCTGGGACATATGCCAAAAACAATCTCAGGGTGATCTATCATCAAAATTATTTTTAATGATCAACTGAAAACTCAATTAAGTCCTCTTTCAATTTGTGGAAAATAAAGGATTGGATGCCACCTGAATTGCAAAAGTATTTGTTATCCTGTCATTAGATTCATTAATTTTCATCAACACTATTTCAATCATCCTTTTGTTTGGAACACAGGAGTTTTTCTACCTCGGGGTCTGAAGGGTCCCCTAGTAAGATTAGAGATGGGTGGGAGATTGGCCTTTCTCTTGTCCAGAGGTAGATCTATCAGGGAAGGGAGTACGGTGGGAAAGGAGACTACAGGTAATAAAGAAAGAACATATATGAAAGTTGAGATCTAGAAATAGATTCCCTGAAATCCACTCACACCCCTCACCATGACCTTGTACTCATCAATAGTCTACGGGTCCGTGAACCCCTGTCTGAAGATCTCCCCTTGACGCTGCAATGTTCTATTTGGTCATGACTTCGAAAACAACACGGGGCTGGGAGCTTTGTTCTTCCCTCCTACAGTAATGCAATTCTGTCTGCATCACCTCTCATTTTACCTTCCCATTATTAACAATACAAAACTTCTAATGGCTTTCAGTTTATTAGGAAAAAAAAGCTCATATAAACAATGCCCTTATTGGGCTTTTTTAGAATCAGAATTGAAAACCCTGTATTTTGTACAAACCTGCCAATTACTGTATTTGTTTTTTTAACATCTTTATTAGAGTATAATCACTTTACAATGGTGTGTTAGTTTCTGCTGTATAACAAAGTGAATCAGCTATATGTATACATATATGCCCATATCCCCTCCCTCTTGCGTCTCCCTCCCTCCCTATCCCACCCCTCTAGGTGGTCACAAAGCACCCAGCTGATCTCCCCTGAAATGCAGCTGCTTCCCACTATCTATTTTACATTTGGTAGTGTATATATGTCAATGCTACTCTTTCACTTCGTCCCAGCTTACTCTTCCCCCTCCCCGTGTCCTCAAGTCCATTCTCTACATCTGCGTCTTTATTCCTGTCCTGTCCCTACGTTCATCAGAACTATTTCTTTCTTTTTTTTTAGATTACATATATACGTGTTAGCATACAGTATTTACTTTTCTCTTTTTGACTTACTTAATTCTGTATGACAGACTCTAGGTCCATCCACCTCACTACAAATAACTCAATTTCATTTCTTTTTATGCCTGAGTAATATTCCACTGTATTTATGTGCCACATCTTCTTTATCCATTCATCTGTCGATGGACACTTAGGTTCCTTCCACATCCTGGCTATTGTAAATAGAGCTGCAATGAACATTGTGGTACATGACTCTTTTTGAATTATGGTTTTCTCAGGGTATATGCCCAGTAGTGGGATTTCTAGGTCATATGGTAGTTCTATTTTTTTTTTTTTTTAATGGATGTGTTGGGTCTTCGTTTCTGTGCGAGGGCTTCCTCCAGTTGTGGCAAGCGGGGGCCACTCCTCATTGCGGTGCACAGGCCTCCCACCATCGCGGCCTCTCTTGTTGCGGAGCACAGGCTCCAGACGCGCAGGCTCAGCAATTGTGGCTCACGGGCCCAGCTGCTCCACAGCACGTGGGATCCTCCCAGACCAGGGCTCGAACCCGTGTCCCCTGCATTGGCAGGCAGACTCTCAACCACTGCGCCACCAGGGAAGCCCCCTATTTTTAGTTTCTTAAGGAACCTACATACTGTTCTCCATAATGGCTGTATCAATTTACATTTCCACCAACAGTGAAAGAGGGTTCCCTTTTCTCCACACCCTCTCCAGCATTTATTGTTTGTAGATTTTTTGATGATGGCCATTCTGACCGGTGTGAAGTGATACCTCATTGTAGTTTTGAGTTGCATTCCTCTAATGAGTAGTGATGTTGAGCATCCTTTCATGTGTTTGTTGGCAATCTGTATATCTTCTTTGGAGAAATGTCTATTTAGATCTTCTGCCCATTTTTGGATTGGGTTGTTTGTTTTTTTTGATATAGAGCTGCATGAGCTGCTTGTATATTTTGGAGATTAATCCTTTGTCAGTTGCTTCATTTGTAAATATTTTCTCCCATTCTGAGGGTTGTCTTTTCATCTTGTTTATGTTTTCTTTGTTGTGCAAAAGCTTTTAAGTTTCATTAGGCCCCATTTGTTTATTTTTGTTTTTATTTCCATTTTTCTAGGAGGTGGGTCAAAAAGGATTTTATTGTGATTTATGTCATACAGTGTTCTGCCTATGTTTTCCTCTAAGAGTTTTATAGTGTCTGGCCTTACATTTAGGACTTTAATCCATTTGGAGTTTATTTTTGTGTACAGTGTTAGGAAGTGTTCTAATTTCATTCTTTTACATGTAGCTGTCCAGTTTTCCCAGCACTACTTATTGAAGAGGCTGTCTTTTCTCCATTGTATATTTTGCCTCCTTTATCAAAGATAAGGTGACCATATGTACATGGGTTTATCTCTGGGCTTTCTATCCTGTTCCATTGATCTATATTTCTGTTTTTGAGCCACTACCATACAGTCTTGATTAATGTAGCTTTGTAGTATAGTCTGAAGTCAGGGAGCCTGATTCCTCCAGCTCGTTTTTCTTTCTCAATATTGCTTTGGCTATTCGGGGTCTTTGGTGTTTCCATACAAATTGTGAAATTTTTTGTTCTAGTTCTGTGAAAAATGCCAGTGGTAGTTTGATAGGGATTGCATTGAATCTGTAGATTGCTTTGGGTAGTATAGTCATTTTCATGATGTTGATTCTTCCAATCCAAGAACATTGTATATCTCTCAATCTGTTTGTATCATCTTTGATTTCTTTCATCAGTGTCTTATAGTTTTCTGCATACAGGTCTTTTGTCTCCTTAGGTACGTTTATTCCTAGGTATTTTATTCTTTTTGTTGCAATGGTAAATGGGAGCGTTTCCTTAATTCCTCTTTCAGATTTTTCATCATTAGTGTATAGGAATGCAAGAGACTTCTGTGCATTAATTTTGTATCCTGCTACTTTACCAAATTCATTGATTAGCTCTAGTAGTTTTCTGGTAGCATCTTTAGGATTCTCTATGTATAGTATCATGCCATCTGCAAACAGTGACAGCTTTATTTCTTCTTTTCCAATTTGGATTCCTTTTATTTCTTTTTCTTCTCTGATTGTTGTGGCTAAAACTTCCAAAACTATGTTGAATAACAGTGGTGAGAGTGGGCATCCTTGTCCTGTTCCTGATTTTAGAGAAAATGGTTTCAGTTTTTCACCACTGGGAATGATGTTGGCTGTGGGAATATCTCATATGGCCTTAATTATGTTGAGGTAAGTTCCCTCTATGCCTACTTTCTGGAGAGTTTTTATCATAATTTTGAATTTTGTTGAATTTTGTCAAAAACTTTTTCTGCATCTATTGAGATGATCATATGGTTTTTATCCTTCAGTTTGTTAATATGGTGTATCACATTGATTGATTTGCATATATTGAAGAATGCTTGCATTCCTGGGATAAACCCCACTTGATCATGGTGTATGATCCTTTTAATGTGCTGCTGGATTCTGTTTGCTAGTATTTTCTTGAGGATTTTTGCATCTATGTTCATCAGTGATATTGGTCTGTAGTTTTCTTTTTTAGTGACATCTTTCTCTGGTTTTGGTATCACAGTGATGGTGGCCTCGTACAATGAGTTGGGGAGTGTTCCTCCCTCTGCTATATTTTGGAAGAGTTTGAGGATAGGTGTTAGCTCTTCTCTAAATGTTTGATAGAATTCACCTGTGAAGCCATCTGGTCCTGGGCTTTTGTTTGCTGGAAGATTTTTAATAACAGTTTCAATTTCAGTGCTTCTGACTGGTCTGTTTATATTTTCTGTTTCTTCCTGGTTCAGTCTCAGAAGGTTGTGCTTTTCTAAGAATTTGTCCATTTCCTCCAGGTTGTCCATTTTACTGGCATATAGTTGCTTGTAGTAACCTCTCATGATCCTTTGTATTTCTTCAGTGTCAGTTGTTACTTCTCTTTTTTCATTTCTAACTCTGTTGATTTGAGTCTTCTCCATCAATTTTGTTTATCTTCTCAAAGAACTAGCTTTAAGTTTTATTGATCTTTGCTATTGTTTCCTTCATTTCTTTTTCATTTATTTCTGATCTGATCTTTATGATTTCTTTCCTTCTGCTAACTTTGGGGGTTTTTTGTTCTTCTTTCTCTAATTGCTTTAGGTGTAAGGTTAGGTTGTTTATTTGAGATTTTCTTGTTTCTTAAGGTAGGATTGTATTGCAATAAACTTCCCTCTTAGAATTGCTTTTGTTGCATCCCATAGGTTTTGGGTCGTCGTGTTTTCATTGTCCTTTGTTTCTACGTATTTTTTGACTTCCTCTTTGATTTCTTCAGTGATCTCTTGGTTATTTGGTAGTGCATTGTTTAGCCTCCATGTGTTTGTACATTTTACAGTTTTTTTTCCTGTAACTGATATCTAGTCTGACAGTACTTTGGTCGGAAAAATACTTGATAAGATTTCAGTTTTCTTAAATTTACCAAGGCTTGATTTGTGACCCAAGATATGATCTATCCTGGAGAATGTTCCATGAGCACTTGAGAAGAAATTGTATTCTGTTATTTTTGGATGGAATGCCCTATAAATATCAATTAAGTCCCTCTGGTCTAATGTGTCATTTAAAGCTTTTGTTTCCTTATTTATTTTCATTTTGGATGATCCGTCCATTGGTGAAAGTGGGGTGTTAAAGTCCCCTACTATTACTGTGTTACTGTCCATTTCCCCTTTTATGGCTGTTAGCATTTGCCTTATGTATTGAGGTGCTCCTATGTTGGGTGCACAAATATTTACATTGTTATATCTTCTTCTTTGACTGATCCCTTGATCATTATGTCTTCTTTGTCTCTTGTAATAGTCTTTATTTTAAAGTCTATTTTGTCTGATATGAGTAATGCTACTCCAGCTTTCTTTTGATTTCCATTTGCATGGAATATCTTCTACCATCCCCTCACTTTCAGTCTGTACATGTCCCTAGGTCTGAAGTGGGTCTCTTGTAGACAGCATATATACGGGTCTTGTTTTTGTATCCTTTCAGCCAGTCTGTGTCTTTTGGTTGGAGCATTTAATCCATTTACATTTAAGGTAATTATCGATATGTATGCTCCTATTACCATTTTCTTAATTGTTTTGGGTTTGTTTACGTAGGTGTTTTCCTTCTCTTGTGTTTCCTGGCTAGAGACGTTCCTTCAGCATTTGTTGTAAAGCTGGTTTGGTGGTGCTGAATTCTCTTAACTTTTACTTGTCTGTAAAGGTTTTAATTTCTGTGTCAAATCTGAATGAGATCCTTCCTGGGTAGAGTAATCCTGCTTGTAGGTTTTTCCCTTTCATCACTTTAAATATGTCCTGCCACCCCCTTCTGGCTTGCAGAGTTTCTGCTGAAAGATCAGCTGTTAACCTTATGAGGAATCCCTTGTATGTTATTTGTTGCTTTTCCCTTGCTGCTTTTAATATTTTTTCTTTGTATTTAATTTTTGATAGTTTGATTAATATGTGTCTTGGCGTGTTTCTCTTTGGATTTATCCTGTATGGGACTCTCTGTGCTTCCTGGACTTGACTGACTATTTCCTTTCTCATGTTAGGGAAGTTTTCTGCTATAATCTCTTCAAGTATTTTCTCAGACCCTTTCTTTTTCTCTTTTTCTTCTGGGACCCCCTATAATTCGGATGTTGTTGTGTTTAATGTTGTCCCAGAGGTCTCCGAGACTGTCCTCAATTCTTTTCATTCTTTTTTCTTTATTCTGCTCTGCGGTAGTTATTTACACTATTTTATCTTCCAGATCACTTATCTGTCCTTCTGCCTCAGTTATTCTGCTATTGATTCCTTCTAGAGAATTTTTAATTTCATTTATTGTGTTGTTCATCATTGTTTGTTTGCTCTTTAGTTCTTCTAGGTCCTTGTTAAACATTTCTTGTATTTTCTCCATTCTATTTCCAAGATTTTGGATCATCTTTACTGTCATTACTCTGAATTCTTTTTCAGGTAGACTGCCTATTTCCTCTTCATTTGTTTGGTCTGGTGGGTTTTTACCTTGCTCCTTCATCTGTTGCATATTTCTCTGTCTTCTCATTTTGCTTAGCTTACTGTGTTTGGTGTCTCCTTTTCACAGGCTGTAGGTTCGTAGTTCCCGTTGTTTTTGGTGACTGCCCCCAGTTGGTAAGGTTGGTTCAGTGGCTTGTGTAGGCTTCCTGGTCAAGAGCACTGGTACCTGTGTTGTGGTGGGTAGGGCTGTATCTTGTCTTTCTGGTGGGCAGGGCTACATCCGGTGATGTGTTTTGGGGTGTCTGTGAACTTAGTATGATTTTAGGCAGCCTCTCTGCTAATGGGTGGTGTTGTGTTCCTGTCTTGCTAGTTGTTTGGCATGGGGTATCCAGCACTGGAGCTTGCTGGCCGTTGGGTGGAGCTGGTCGTAGCGTTGAGACGGAGATCTCTGGGAGTGCTCTTGCAGTTTGATATCACGTGGGGCCCAGAGGTCTCTGGTGGTCCAATGTCCTAAACTCAGCTCTCCCACCTCAGAGGCTCAGGCCTGACACAAGGCCAGAGCACCAAGACCCCGTCAGCTGTATGGAAGAAAGAGCATTTCCACTCAAACGAATCTTTTAAAATGAATATTCAGTATTTACTGTATGATATATTCTCCATTGCAAGTGTGCATTCAGGTCAAGGGAGATGTAAGCTTTCCAACCAAGAAATCAAGTGCACGACCAAGAATGCTGTTGGCTCAAAATGCTGGCGTTACCTCCTACTGTATTTTAATTACAGCACTTTTTACCCCCCGGAGTCTTCTAACCACCAAGTCCTGCTCAGTAACAATGTTGAAACTGTCTCATTATAGTAAGCTGTCTCCTGAGTACCTACTTCTTTAACCAAGTGCATTTGCTGTGAGAGCACTGTACTCAGTGCTGAGACTGCACTTAAGACAAAAGCAAGTTTAGTGATTGTTGTTGGTTGTTTGTTTAACAAAATTGCTGCAAAGATGTTGATCATCTAGGTGTGAGCAGCCTGCTATACCATTTTGCATCAAGACCTTGGGTACGGTCATCCTTTTGGGAACTAGGTTGCCCTAGATTATAGAGACAGTGAGGTGGGGTGAGGGTAGGAGGGAAGAGAGTTCTCCTGCCAACCAACTTCCAATTCCAGTCTTTACTGTCAGACAATTAAGCTCCTGGGCACATAATCACAGTCAGACCAAGTAGTTAGGCAGAGACAGTGGGAATATGTGTTGTCCTTAAGAAGTGGCGCCTGTCTTGCAGTTAAACACACCAGGCCACAATCAGGACAGGCCGAGGGATTTGTTACGAGTTTATGCTCAGGAATCAGACAACCCCGGGTGCAAAGTTTGGTATCATCCCTTACTTCACCTGTGACTTTACCTTGGTCAAGCAACCTTTCCAACCTTAGACAGCTCTCTTGAAATATAGGGATGATATTAATAGCACCTACTTCACAAGGTTACTGTGAGAAGTAGACAAGGTAATAATCCATTTAAGAGCACTTAACCCATTGACTGACAAATAGAATTACTCATTTAGCAGTAGCTATTGTTGTTAAACAAAATATTGTTACACATTTGCAAACCAATTTTTCTTAAAATTAATGCATAAATGATATGTCAAATACAATAGGGGAATATTGATTTTTTTTTTTCACAGAAATTTGAAATAAGCCCTTTCACAAGGTTAAAAAAAAAAAAGAGTCACCCTTTTGGGGAAATCTAGATCTTTATCAACATGACATTAGGTTTGCTTAAAAGAAAGGATACCTGCTTTACAGAAATTCTGTTCTTCTTCATGCTATGGGGACACATGGGCAGCCCCTTGGCTGCCACCCGCCGTCATCTGCTTAGCATGAGCTGCGTGTGTGTGTGTGTGTGTGTGTGTGTGTGTGTGCGCGCATGCTTGCACATTCAGGCACGCACACACATATCCTAAGACACTCATCCCCTGAGACTTTCACAGTGATAGTGAAACAGCTGTGGGACCATGGTCAATCCAATAAACAAATTGTTTTAAGGAGAATCACAAAATGCTGACTGATGCCAGAAGCATTCTCTCATTCCCTAAGACCTTTCTGAAGACTGCTTCTGGTCTCATCTTCCTTCATCACATTTATAGATGAAATGCAACACAGTATTATAGTCATGGCTGCACTAAAAGTTGCAGTGTTTCTGCTTCAAGATGTAAGAAGGAGCCTGGCCATATCACTCGCCGATGTACTTACAAAGCGAAGCTTATGGTATGCCTTTCTGCTTATTTAATTGTGAATGGTCCTAAGTCATTCTATAACGTAAATGAATAAAGAGCTTTCCCAGAAGAGAGTCAAGGAGAGGAGAAGACAAGACATTAGCAAGGGAGTGAGGGAGATGTGAGAGAGAAAATCAGCAGCTATAATACCTCTGTCTCCCAGCCATACCTATTCAAAAGATGCACTTAGTAAAACTTTTCAACTTCTCTGCTTCCAGCCTCTACAATTTAGCCAGGAACAGAAACACCTACCAGAAGGAAACTGCAGAGAAACACTGGCAAAAGAGCTGAACTGAGAATATACCATCTCCTCCTATCAATCTGCAAGTACCAGATACACACATCATACATTGAGTCCCAGCCTTACAAAGGAGCTGCCTGAACTACAATGACAAGGACATCATTTTGTTGCTGCTAGCAGCTGGTCATGTGGAAATGATTCGCTTGCATGCTTTGAAAAAAAGTGATCCAAGAAATAAAAATAAATTTTCTATCCATCACGCATCACACTTCCCTTTAATCGTCCCTTTCATTCTCAGTTCAGAACCACAGAAGAGCTCATACACGGAATATATGTGCAAAGAACAGCAGGCTGCTTAACTAGAGGCTTTTGTAAGATCTCAATACACTTACCGATCCACAAGAAATCAGGACAATATTCATTATAAAGGTTACCTGAAAGATGCAGCAACTTCAGACATAACATGAACCTATGATGGTAAAAAGAATAAAAATTTCTTAAAATTGTGTTTGCCTATAGCCAACTCCTCAAAAGTTGTAAGTACCCAAAAAGTTAGAACACTTATTTAGGAATAGAAACAGGCACAGAGGTGACCACAGGAGAAAAGTTTCTACGTGAACTCTCTAGAAACGCTCCCTTACAGATATTGAGTAATACAGTGTTAATGTATCATTATTCATTAGAGAGTTTCAGCAAAACACCCAACACAAAAGACTTTTCTTTTAAACCTAGACACACACATACAAAAACCTGAATTAAAGATGCTTGGCACTCAAAGAAACCCTTCAAGAAAACAACTGCTTCAAAAGGAAGTTTTTCTAGAATCACTACATGATTTTTAACTGACACATAAGGGCACCTCAAAACCCTTTCTTCCACAACTTACAAAAACCTAGCTTAATTAGAAATATGGAAATAAAACTGGCAGTTCTGCCAAGATTTAGGAGATTAGGATAGCTTTATTGAAAAGCCTCAAAATCAGGAATGTGCCAATGAAACAGGTACCTGAAATGTGTGATGAATATTAAACTTACACTCGTATCACTTTAGCATAAGCATAAACACTTTTCAGTTTAGACTCTTCCCATTATATGTACTTCTGGCATGTCGTTAGGAAACTGGCAAGTTGTCAGTTCAGTTTTAAAGGTGGAGGGAAGGGGCACAGCATCAGTTCCTTGTTCTGTAGCAAGTCCAAAAGTCTAAATTTCATAGAACGTGACTAGCAAACAAAATTCCAAAGTAAAAACTAAAACTTGAGAACTTCAAAGTCAACCTGAACAGGCTTCCCTGGTGGCACAGTGGTTAAGAATCCGCCTGCCAATGTAGGGGACACGGGTTCGAGCCCTGGTCTGGGAAGATCCCACATGTCACGGAGCAAATAAGCCCGTGCACCACAATTACTGAGCCTGCGCTCTAGGGCCCGTGAGCCACAACTACTGAAGCCCACGCACCTAGAGCCTGTGCTCCGCAACAAGAGAAGCCACCGCAATGAGAAGCCTGCACACCGCAAAGAAGAGTAGCCCCCACTCGCCACAACTAGAGAAAGCCCACGCGCAGCAACGAAGACCCAATGCAGCCAAAAATAAATTAATTAATTAAAAAGAAATTCAACCTGAGCAGTTGTCAGTACCACATACCTGGAGTTCATTAGGCAGAAAACTGACCAGACGAGAGAAACGGCATCCACTGAGCCCAAGGTTGGGCAGCAGCAGAACACAGCAAGGAAGGACCCAGCTCACCCCAACCCAGAACTCCCTGGTGGCTGCAAAACCTCTTCCCTCCCAAATCACCTAACAAGCACTCAAAGGACCGAAGACCTCAGAGGCACAGCACACCCTGATACACAAAACTCCCCTCTTCCTTCAGCAAACAACCTTGTACCCCACAGAACACAATCTGGGATCTGCCGGGCAGATCAGATGGAAATTCTGCTCTTCCAGGCTTGAAAGTTACTGTGAGTTGATCCTCTGGAGCCCAAGAGTTCCGAAATGAATCTGTGGGCATGTGGTTAAAGGCACTGGCGTTTCCTTAGAAAACGCTCAGAGAAGAAAGGCGCTGGTGATAAAGGCACAAGCTGGAGAGTCACTTACGAAGCTTTCTCAGTTCCACGATGACAGCATGAGCTTCCTGTCAGTTTGTGTGAGGCACTGTCCCAATGACGGCATCCTTCTTTGAGTAGCTGGGGGGCCCACAGTGCCGCCCGGGACTTTGTGGTTACACACTGCTTCTCTGCCTTCAAGGGAGGGGTTGGCAAAGTGGGCTGCTTGTATAAGTATAGCCTCCCTCCCTAATCAATAATAACTGCCTGGCCCTAGTTTAGGAAGCATTCCCTGGTTGTGATGCAGCAAAGGCAGTTTTCCTAAAGTAGGTGAAAATGACACATGATAGCTGCACTTTAAAGGAAAAATAATGGAAGATAATTCTTAGTAACACAGTGTGTTTCTGCATAACTTACACATAACTCTTCTTGAGCAAGTGAATCCTAGCATGACTGGATAAGCTAAAAGATCACCAATGTCAAATGTTACTGATTTTGCTCATTTGGGGTACTGACATCACTTTAGACTAATAAAATACTAGCGATAATATCCAATGTTGGCACAGGAAGAGGAAACAAGTACATCAGTCAGAATATAAATGGTAGAGACTTGGGGGAATATAATTTGTCAAGACCTATAAAAAGTTTAAATGTGCATCCCTTTTGACCAAGCAATTGTACTTCCAAGAATATTTTCTACAGAGATATTCACACATGTGTAATTACATGATTGCATATAGTTGCATATTAATATAAATGCAGACATCTTTGAGGCAATATTGTTTAGAAGAACATGATATTGGAAACCACAAAAAAGAGGTGTTTAAATAAATTATGACACTTCCTAGTGTGGAACAGTATGCAACTATTAAAAAGAATAATTATTCACAATAACCAAGATGTGGAAACAACCTAAATATACATTGAGAGATGAATGGATAAAGAAAATGTAGTATATACATACTTCTTTTTTTCCTCCTTAAAAAAAGAAGGAGGCAAACTCTGGGAGGGCTCACGCCAAGGAGTGCTTCCCAGGGCTTCTGCTGCCAGTGTCCTTGTCCTCACAGTGACACGCAGCCAGCCCCCACCTCTGTGGGAGACCCTCCAACACTAGCAGTTACATCGAGGAGGAACCAAGATGGCGAAGTAGAAGGACGTGCTCTCATTCCCTCTTGCGAGAACACCAGAATCACAACTAGCTTCTGGACAATCATTGACAGGAAGACACTGGAACTCACCAAAAAAAGATACCCCACATCCAAAGACAAAGGACAAGCCACAATGAGACGGTAGGAGGGGCGCAATCACAATAAAATCAAATCCCATAACTGCTGGGTGGGTGACTCACAGACTGGCAAACACTTATACCACAGAAGTCCACCCAGCGCAGTGAAGGTTCTGAGCCCCACGTCAGGCTTCCCAACCTGGGGGTCTGGCAACGGGAGGAGGAATTCCTAGAGAATCAGACTTTGAAGCCTAGTGGGAATTGATTGCAGGACTTCGACAGGACTGGGGGAAACAGAGACCCCACTCTTGGAGGGTGCACATCGGGACCCAGGGGAAGGAGCAGTGACCCCAGGGGAAACCGAACCAGACCTACCTGCTGGTGTTGGGGGGTCTCCTGCAGAGGCAGGGGGCAGGGGGGGCTGTGGCTCACCCTGGGGATGGGGACACTGGCAGCGGAGGTTCTGGGAAGTACTCCTTGGCGTGGGCCCTCCCAGAGTCTGTTATTAGCCCCACCAAAGAGCCCAGGTAGGCTCTAGTGTTGGGTTGCCTCAGGCCAAACAACCAACAGGGAGGGAACCCAGCCCCACCCAACAACAGTCAAGTGGACTAAAGTTTTACTGAGCTCTGCCCACCAGAGCAACAGTCAGCTCTACCCACCACCAGTCCCTCCCATCAAGCCTCTTAGATAGCCTCATCCACCAGAGGGCAGACAGCAGAAGCAAGAAGAACTACAATCCTGCAGCCTGTAGAACAAAAACCACATTCACAGAAAGACAGACAAGATGAAAAGGCAGAGGGCTATGTACCAGATGAAGGAACAAGATAAAACCCCAGAAAAACAACTAAATGAAGTGGAGATAGGCAATCTTCCAGAAAAAGAATTCAGAATAATGATAGTGAAGATGATCCAGGACCTCGGAAAAAGAATGGAGGCAAAGATCAAGAAGATGCAAGAAATCTTTAACAAAGACCTAGAAGAATTAAAGAACAAACAGAGATGAACAATACAATAACTGAAATGAAAACTACACTAGAAGGAATCAATAGCAGAATAACTGAGGCAGAAGAACGGATAAGTGACCTGGAAGACAGAATGGTGGAATTCACTGCTGTGGAACAGACTAAAGAAAAAAGAATGAAAAGAAATGAAGACAGCCTAAGAGACCTCTGGGACAACGTTAAACGCAACAACATTTGCATTATAGGGGTCCCAGAAGGAGAAGAGAGAGAGAAAGGACCAGAGAAAATATGTGAAGAGATTATAGTCGAAAACTTCCCTAACATGGGAAAGGAAATAGCCACCCAAGTCCAGGAAGCGCAGCAAGTCCCATACAGGATAAACCCAAGGAGACACACGCCGAGACACATAGTAATCAAACTGGCAAAAATTAAAGACAAAGAAAAGTTTATTTATCTCTTGTAAAAATAAAATACAGTGTGTGTGTGTGAAACAAAAAAAAAAAAAAAAGAAGGAAATCCTGCCATTTGTAACAATATGGATGGACCTAGAAGACATTATGGTAAATGAAATAAGCCAGACACAGAAAGAAAAATACTGCATGATTTCATTTATATGTGTGGGATCTAAAATATTCAAACACATAGAGTACAGAATAGAATGGTGGTTTCCTGGGACCAAAAAAAAAGAAAAAAAAGGTAACAGGAAGCAGGATTACGTGGCTAAAATGGATGGGAACCTCAATTGTCCCTATATCACTAACTTTTTGCACCTTTTGAATTTTATACCATATGTTGTCAAGTATATTTAAGAGTATGAATTCTGGATCCATGCCACCTGGCTTCAAATACCAATTTTATACTGTTGTCCTGCATGATCTTAGACAAACTACCTGATCTTTGTGCCTCAGTTTCTTGAGCTGAAAAATAGTACTAACAGTACCTATCCTGTAAGGTTGTTCTAATACATGTAAAGGTCTTAAAACAGTGCAGGCACACAGTAAGCCTCAAATTTAAGTATTATATTATGGTTATTATTATCATTATAAATAATTTTTCAAATAAATAAATTTTAAAATATATTAGTTTTTAAAAGAGCTAGATTTATAATGCACTTACACGGACAGATATATTTTTTTAAAGTTGCAGAACATAAAAAATGTGATCACATTTCTAAAAACATACACACCAACAGAACAGAAAAGGATCTAAGGCTCCACCCCAAAGCATTACAATGATAATTTCTAAAAAAGAGACTGGGAGAAAGAGGTAAAGGGAGACTTCAGCGTCATAATTTACATTCTTCTATACTGTTAAACTTTTAATCACAAGCATGTATAAACTGCATGTGTGTGAGAGAGACAAAATTTCGAGCTCACAGAGCACCAATGCCTCATTTCACTAAGGAAACTAAAGATCATATAAAGTAAAAAGTAGCACCCCTTTCATCCACTGAAGAAATAGAGGAAGCAGGTCAAACCAATGGGGATCAAAATTTCAGCTTTTGACATTCAACACCAGATGGAAGGACAAAATTGGGTGTGTAGACCTTTGGCTCACTACCAAGGCAGGGCATGCAAGACCTAGAACAGTTGACACAGATCATATGAGAACACAAAGGTGCCCTCTGGGGTTGTGCAACAGGGTGGCCACTGGACTACACGATGTCCTCGTTCAAATGAGCAAAAGGAACTGCTTGGGTCCCAGCACAGCTGGCTAGGCCCAGCGGAGCTCTGGCTGGCTTCCAAACGCCACTTTCCCCCTTTGTGCAGTACACAAACCACACCACTGTACACAGGACCCAGCTAACACTCCCCGATATTGAGTTTAGGTCATGAACATGCAGGTCTCCCGCACCATCACTAACCTCACAAATCAGAAGGCAGACTCTCTGCAGAGGACAGCTCCCAATGGAAAGGAAAGACTGAGCCAGGCCAACCTGGTCCGCAGTCTCAAACTAGCCAGACAACTGCCAATCAAACCAGGCAGGGAGGGAAGGAGAGAAGGGGCAGAGAAAGGGCAGACTGTTTCATTAATGGAGTTCTCCACTTGGGAACAGGAGGAAAACCAAGTGTTTGCTCTTAACAAAGATACCAGCTACATAAGGTATTATCTAGAATTTTATAAGACAGAATAGCAATAAAACATGGAAACTAGAAAGAGCAAAAGCAATTTCAAACATAAGAATAGTAATGCAAAAAGCATTCCAGACCCTACTGATGACCTAAAAGCTGTGGACTTTGGCTTTTGTGTCTTAAAAAACAGTAGGCATACTCACTGCCTTGTTACCTCATGAGATTATGTCTATCAGGGCTTTGCAAAGAGTACGTCATAGGCATTTGAGATGGGAGGGTTTTTCCTTCTGAAGGCATGTAAATAGCATTCCTGGCCCTGTCCAATGAAGGCCACCAGGACTTCCCAATTATTCGTCAAAAACAACACATTTCCAAATACCCCTGGGAGTAGGGGTAGAAGGTGAGTGATTCAAGTTGAGAGACACTGATCTAAACTGGAATAAGATAATGTGTCAGCTACATGTAGCAGTATTAAGATGATGACAGTTTATATGAGAGTCACCAATGTGCAGCTCCCCAGCCATTCCACACACACCTTTAGCTTACTTGCTTTTATTTATACTATTTCTGTATCCAGGAAAGTCCTCTCCGATTTCTTCCACCTAGTTAACTCCTACAATTTCACTCAACTCTATTCAGATACCACCTTCTCCAGGACACTTGCCTGCCCAGACAGAAGAGTCCCTTCCTCTGGGCATGCCTGTCTCTCCCAGGACCACAATCAGTGATCCCTTCTCTGCCTTCTCCATGCAGGTTTGAGGTCCTTGGAATTCACCATTCATCTCTGTACACACAGCACACTGCATATGCCTAATGCATGCACCTAACACATAGTTAATGAAGGAGTGAATTGTTAAGCTTCCTGAGGTCCAAAATGCCTTCCCAGCCCCGTGTTAACCCAGCACAGTGCCTTGCAAAAGAGGAACTCATAAATCAGTGACTATCGCAGGGATGTAGCTGCATGGGTGACCATCACTTACTAATACATCCGGGTAGGATCAGGTTATTCCAAACCTTCCTTCCCTCCCTCCCTCCCTTCCCACTGCATGATCAGTGGGCACCTCCCAGTGGGAGGTGGGTACTGTTCTGGGCAATTTCTTCACATTGCACTGTACTCTCCACCTCAGCTTCATACAGGAGCAGTATATAGGAAACACTAGCGTTTGGACTAACTCCAACTGATTCAAGGTTTAATAAAGCATGTGCTCCAACTTGTCTTTCATTTCTCTTCTTTTTTCCTTTTTGAGCAAAAGGTACAAGCTACTATATTTGTTTTGCCTCGTTCCAGGCAGCATGGCACTCACCCTCCTTACCAACACCCAGTTGATCCCTGGAAATCAGCGGGTGACTCCTTCCTAACAGTGAATCTCTGTTCCTACGGTCACATGCCTTGGATACTGGCTCCCAGAAGTGTGAGCCAGGTCTTTCCCAAGGGGCTTTAGAAGTCTCTCTGCTCCTTCACAAACACCTGTGTGACCCCCATACCTCCCCATGGGGCTTGGAGAAGGTCTTGAGAAAAGGAGATATGGATGGTATCACGACCAATTATTCTGACTATTGTGGACTTCCATCTTGAACTCAAGGTCATCCATAATAATTCCTTATGCTTGTAAAGTCCTTTATAATTTACGTGGCTTCACAAAAATGATCTCACCTGATCATGATAATTACACTGTGAATAAGCAAGGCAGGTATTACTATCCCTGTTTACAGAGCACGGAACTAAAGCTTTCCTTTAGTTTCCCTTAAAAGGACCCTTCCCACACTTTACCAAAAAAAAAAAAAAAAAACTGGGACTTCCCTGGTGGTCCAGTGGTAAGGAATCCACCTTGCAATGCACGTGACGCCAGTTGATACCTGGTCAGGATACTAAGATCCCATATGCTGTGGGGAAACTAAGCCCTCGCATCACAACTAGAGAGCTCGCGTGCTACAAACTACAGAGCCCACGCGCTCTGGAGCCCACATGCCACAACTAGAGAGAAAACCTGCACACCACAACTAGAGAGAAGCCCGTGCACCACAACAAAGAGCCCATGCGCTGCAACGAAAGGTCCCGCATGCCACAACGAAGATCCCGCGTACTGCAGCTAAGACCCAACACAGCCAAAAATAAAAAAAAGAGAAAGTAATAAAAACCTGACATGGGCTATAAAAGTGATAAAGAATCCACAGGACACCAGTAATACTGAACTACAGAGCAGCCAGTATACACAGCAGTGGCAGTGTAGTGCTGAGGTTGGGGGAACGCAGCAGCGAAGTACGGGCTACACACTTGTGTTTACATCTAAAGACGGTGACTACCCATCAGGACCTTATTGGATCCACTACCTAGACACACATATGCACAAAGCATGTGGTAGATGGTCAAAGTTCTGCAGACATGGAAAATGAGTATACAGAGAAACAAACTGAGATAGTTCTTCAAATGAACAGCAGAGCTGGGCTGTCTTGACCGGTGACATTTGATTTACACTCCACGGGTCACTTCATTTGCTGTGCCTTCACCATCTCATCCTTAAAATAGGAACAACTCCCTCCTAGCCATGTTCTAGGAGGCTGAAAGGATCTAAAAGGACAAGTGAGAAAGCACCGCAAATGGTTAAAAGTCCCACATCAATGGAACGGGGTATTATTATTCTACACACAGGAAAGTTATGATTTCAGCAGTCAAGTCATTTTCTATCTATCAGGCCCAGTGAATTCACAAGGGAGTTGGAATGTGGGTCACACCCTCAGAGGGCTATCTGGGGCAAAAGTCACTTGAAATGAAAGAGACACTCAGTCTGACCACAATCCTTGCATGATGGTTTATGGTTAGTTTTCCCTGGTATTGCCCAGATCCCCCCGACCCCACCCAAAGGCCCAGCAGGTCTCTACTGTCATGCATTCTATTTTCCTAACCTGCCTTTCCCACATTATGACAACATAGTCCTAAACTGCCTTTCCTAAGCGGCACCTAATCTTTTATACAGCACCTGACTAATGACGACTACCACAAGGTGGGAGGGTACCTGCCACTGCTGGCTGCAGCTGAGGGAAAGGGTCACTTTGATGGAAGGGCCATCTCAGCTGCACACTTAGGGATGCCTCCAACCCCAGGCTCCTGCAAGCACTCCCTGATTGGCTGAGTCTCAGCCCACACTTCTGATGAACCCTGTAGCAGTGATGGGCTGGGCTGGGCTGGGCTGGGCTGGGCTGGGCTGGGCTGGGCTGGGCTGGGCTGGGCTGGAGAACCTCTCTGGGACATCATGGGGGTTCTCAAAGGGAACAGATGGTCAAGGGCCCAACCCAATGCAAAGGTTTCAAAGTCACAGGCTGTCCAACCACTAGCCTTGGCTCTGCGTCAGGAGCCACCTTACATCTCTTTATCCCAGTGGACCGGTCTGTTTCCAAAATAAAAAAAATTAAGTGCTGCAGTAATAACTATGCCTTATGTTGACAGCTTAACTTGAGGGTAATTGACATGCTCCAGTCCTATACTACCACCAGCAAAACCAAAACAAATCAGCAACAAAGACCTGACTGGGGAGACACTGTGACATAGCGGTGAAGGCATGACAGCAAATCATAGCTCCACACCTCATTAGCCTTGAGATCTTGGGCAGGTGCTGTAACATTTCTGTGCCTCAGTTTCTCATTTGTAAAATTACAGGCAATAATAAGAACAGCACCCACATCATGCAGTAGTCATGAGCATGAAATGAAATAACATGTACACAACCTTAGCATGATGCCTGACACACAGTAAGAGCTCAGTAAATACTATTATTATAAAAGCAAGGTACTGCCTGTAATCATCTATATCATCACAAAATATGGTTGCACCAACAATTTGACATCAAATTAACATTAGCACTAAGGTAAAAATATAAATGCAAGAAACTTCCCATTGTGCTTAATGAGACACTCAAAAAAAAAAAACACAGCAGTATCATGACAAATATGTCATAATAGTCTTCCTTCTTTGAGAGATTAAAAACTCCAAAAAGGTCAGTACCCTCTTTAAAGTGCAGCAAGAGCTCTGTGTGAAGGGGGACAGAACTTCAGGGACATATAAAAGAAGTTGCTTACATTAGAGAAACAAAAGTCTTCCAGCAAAAATGCCATTACTATAAAAAAAAAAAAATGGTAAGGGAACGAAGAGGTGGTCTCTAATCACACATTTTTGTACACATGCTTATATTTGTTTCTCTTTTTTAAAAAAGATAATACAAGTTAATATTGATGCCCAGAGAAAAAAATATATATTTTTAAAAGCTAACCACGAGATAGACTAGCACTTGTCAGTTACCTTTTTCTTTTAAATCCTGCTCAAAATGTGCAACGTGCAATTGCCCCAGTAAATTTTAAGTATGCTAAAACACTAAGAAATTACAAAACTCAACACCAAAATAATTCATGTGTTACAACCATAATTACTTCTATAGTTAGAAAATTATTATCCTCATAAGAAAATTCTGGCAAATTGCTTAAAACGTTTCCCTTCTGAGTGGATCTAGGAGGAATAAAATGAAAATTCAGAGTTCAGTCATTTTGATGTCTCCATGCCTAAGAAGATTTTATCTCCGTCAATTAGCTACCTGCAATAATTTTAAATGTCTATGCAATAGCCACATTTCTTTGGTTTGTGAGATCTTCCTTCCCTTCCCCCATTTTCATTTTCACAGATGTTTCTGTGGAATACAAAACGAAGGAAAGCTTTCTTCTTCTGTTTCTGTGCCCTCTGTTTTTTTAAGTCTTTGTCTGATCTACTCCACAGAGCTACAGCCAGAAAGAAAATGGGAAGAGAAAGTGGAGAAAGGAGGGTTTGGTTTTGCCCTTGGAAGCCACCATTTCTCAGGTGGAAAATAAGATTGTCATGCCATGATGACATTTTGCCTTGTGTCACAATGATTAATAGTCCTAATTTTTTCCAATTAGGGAAGTAATCGCAACCAGTCGATAGAATCTGACCAATCTTGTACAGTGTGGTCTGTGAGTGTTATAATTTCAATGTGGAATAAGATCTAAGATGATTCTTTTCCTTTTGACAGCTAAGTGTAATATTGTATTTCCATCCTTGAGTTCTTTTTTCACATCTGAAAAAGAAAAGAAGCTTTTCAGAAATAAATTATTTCCAAATCTGACCCTCTTCACAAATTGGCTTTCTTTGAATTGGTACAATGTGATTCAAAAAGGGAGTATGGGGCTTCGTTTATTCATTTGAATATGTTAATAACCTTGGCAATCCCTTAATAGGGATAGGGATAGAAAGACTTAGGGGAATAGAGTGGTTTTATATGATATTTATAAACACTTACCAAAATTCACAGAACCAGATTCTATAGGGAATTGCCCAAGAGCATCAAGAAACACACAAGGCTGCAAATGCAGTAAACTGTCTGGCAGAAGAAAACACTACAAAGGGTAAATATCTCATATACTTCACCTTCGGTTAACACAAACCAAAACATTTCAGATACAGAATAAGACAGTTCCACTGATATCTAGTCAGAGGAGTGCCCAAGGAAATCTCTAACTTACAGCGACTTTTAGAATTTCAAGGAAACTTGGAAATCACCCTAAGAAGGCCCTAAGAGATAAATGCTTTCACACAGTTCAGACAGTTATTATGAAGAAACCAAAATTAGAACCCTAGGCTCTTACTTTCATAAGATAAACTTATGTTAATCCTTTCCAATAGGTAATTTATAGCATGATGGTATCAAATGGTTTTTTCAGACATGAATAGCTTTATGACATCAATATAAATGGTGCAAAATGTGCCACATGGCATATGTGCTCTGGAAAATACAATAATTCCATTACAACTCATAACCCCAAACCAGAAGATTTCTCTCCACCACCACTCAAAGCAGAAAGATATCAGCTGATCAGGAGAATTCTGACAGGAATTTCAACGTTTGCTGTAACAGAAATTTACCTGTGATACTCCAGTCTCATTTCAAGGCATTCTGCCATGTCAATGGTTTTCAAATTTTGGTTTTCGCAGTAAAGTTTTCCTGTTTTTTGTCTTTTAATGAACTCTTAGATAAAACCTCAACATCTACCATCAATAAAATCAGCATTTTATCCTAATCGATTTATATTTTCAAATTTTTATCTGCTCAGCATCAAATCAGTCAGTGAGGAAGGACACTAATCAGGATTCCTGTGAGCCCATATCACACCGCTGTGCAAATCAGAGAGAGGACATCTCTCCTTCCCAGCAGAGACTTTCCCAAATCCAGCCACCTTGTGCAGAGCACATCCTGCAACACCATACGTGGGGTATGACAGATGGCTTCTAATAAAAAGTTCTAATGAATAAGCCTGTTCCCATGAAAACAAAACTTTTAAATGGGAAGCTATAAATGACAACTGTAGTCTATCTCTTCAGCAGGCCACATATCTCTATATTTTGTTTTGGTTGCACAGGAGAGTGAAAAATGCTGTTTCTCGCCAACGGCTAATTGCGTATTTGGTAGCAGTTTTGTTTCTGTCTTTTGATAGTAGCTTGCCTTGCAATCTCAGGATACTCTTATTCTGAAAAAGCAGGGGTAGGAAACATATGTTGCAAAGTTGAATCACTAAAAAGTTGGAAATGCACCCCAAACTTGCAGGAAGTTTGCTAAAAATGTCTAAGATACATTGTTCGCCAGAAAATTTTCTACAATTGACCAGTACATGGTGACCAGAGCATGTGAAAAACAGATGTGCCTGAACATCTGGTGTTTTAAGTGGAGTCCAAGAGCCATATGTTATTGTGAAGACTTCACTTATAAACACTCATAAAAATTTAGACCTGCCCATGCTGACTCAAATAAAATTTATTTTTATATTATAATTTATTATAAATTACAATTTCTTACGTAGCAAATATTATCCTAAGAACAGAAAGTACAAATGAAAAAAAAAATCCAGTCCTGTCTTCATGGAGTTTAGTGGTTAGCAGTAGGTTTCTTCATGAAATAGCACTCACAACTTTCTGGTTTTTATTCTCCATCTGGATTTTTGGATGCCAACTTTATACAGTCACAGAACAAACAGAACCATGCCATATGCTTCGGGATTTCTGTAGGTAATTTCTTATACTTTTGACAAGTTCTGTCGCTCTGACAAATATTTGTCTTTGTCTAGATCAGCCCTGTAGGATGTGGGGGGCAGGCCCTGGCTAGTCTGGTTGACCTCATGTCCTCAGAGCCTGGTTTATACAGTCTGGACAGCCTGGTAGACAAACTTAAGAAAAAACTACAACACACTGAGCTTAGAGTTTTCTCCCTCATCCAAGGAACCCACTGGCTGTGGTCTCAATGATCGTTTCCCCCCTACATTTATATGTTGAAATCCTAATGCCCAATTCGATGGTATTAGGAGGTGAGGCCTTTGGGAGGTGCTTAGGTCATGAGGGCACTGCCTTCATGAATGGGATTAATGCTCTTATAAAAGAGACCCCAGAGAGTTCCCTAATCCCTTCCACCATGTCAGGATACAGCAAGAAGTCTGCAACCTGGAAGAGGGCCTTCACCAGAACCCAGCCAGGCTGGATCCCCAGCCTCCAGAACTGTGAAAAATAAATTTCTGTTTATAAGCTACCCAGTCTGTGGTATGTTGTTATAGCAGCCTGAATGGACTAGAATACCATTTATTCATTGATTCATTGATTTACTGAGCCTACTAAAAGCTAGCTCTGTATCACCCCCGCAGGAAATCAAAGCTGGACAGCACAGCGTCTATGGCTTCACAAGCCTGTAGCAGAGGTAGACAGGTTCAAATGGTAGTAACAAGAGCCCTGAGAGAGGCAGCTGCGGGCGCAGATGTGGAATAAAGAGCAGTTTTCATTTCTGCCAGGAGGAGTCAGATATGGAAACTCTTAGAGGAGAGACACCACAGTTAGGTTTTCCAGGTAAAGATGGCAAAGGAGGATGGACCGGCCAGGCAGAGTTCCGGCTAGTGCAGAGACCGAGAGTTCAGAAGCAGCACGGCACCTCTGCAAAGCTCTACCTGGTTCCCTAGGACAGAGCACAGGGTGCAGGAGGAAGAACTGTCTGATACGGGACTGGATTGCAGTCAGGGGCCAATTTAGGAAGGGCCTGGTGTGCTTTGAAATGACTTTGGACTCTATCCTGACTGCAAAGGAAACATTACAGGTATTTTTGTGTTTTCAGATGAAGCACATCAACAAAGTTGCTCTATAAAAAAGATCACTTGTGGTTAAAATGCAAGGCATGTGCTAGAGAAAGAAGAGACTCTAGGTAGGAGACAAATGAGGAGGCTACCACAGTAATCAGACAAGAGGTACCAACCCAGCACACCCAGGTTGCCATTGGCATTGGATCCTTGGCCCTGCAGGACGAGGCTTCCCTGAGCATGGATGGGGCCCAGGTCCATGCAGAGCAAGGACTTCCAACATCAGAACCACCAGCCTCAGAGATTAGGGTTTTCATGGCTGCTCCAATCAATGCTGGTCGGCCCTCCCTTCTAGCTCTTTCTTCTAGTCCCCCCATCACTGAGAACTTGTATTTTGCTCCAGGGTTCCTCCTCGGTCCTGGTCACACTGGCCAAGGTCCATCCTCATTCACAGATGCACATTTTTACTCCCTTCCTGTCATGCAGCCCTGTTCAGTCCTTGGCTCTCATCCCCCCACACCCCCCACCCCTTCTGGTACCCATCCATCTCCTGACCCACCTCATGACGCCTCCAGCACCACTGTGCTCCATATCCCCCACCCACGTGCAGGCAGCACATGAGGGGCCTGACCATGACCACCAGAGACTAAGGCTGAAGTAAAAAGACAATGAAGGTACTTATTTCATATAATACTGGAATTAATACAAGCATCTTATTCAAAAAGTAAAGTATGGTGAGCAATTTCTTCACCCCTGTCCACAGGCCCCAAAGCTGGGCCTCCAGATTCTGGCCATAGGCCTGTGTGTGCAGAAGAGTGTGGTACCATGACAGGGCCACAGGCTTCAGACCTAGATAGTGTGTCCAAATCTCACCTTGAACAAATCACTCACCCTCTCTAGGTTTGCTAAGGGTTCAGTGTGCGTATCTGGGGTCAATCACACAGGCCTAGCCCCTGGTAAACATTCATTTTAAGGCTGTTTTTTCCTCTGCCTACCCACTCTTAGTTAATAGTGAATCCACCTTTCTTCCTCTGCCCAGTCTTAGAAGGAAATCACAAAAAAAGACAATCCATTGTCCAAGATACTTAACATTGGTCAGGTGACAGGAATGAATCCAGGGTTGGGGGGGGTGTGGGGGGGGGGGAATGGGGGCGGAAATTACCCAGTAGGAAGAGGAAGAAGGTTTTCCAGCTATTTAAAGCACAACTCCACTCAGGTGTTTATACTGGACAATCTCAGCAGCTGGTGACTCACTCTATGGGAAGTATCTTAAAAATGAAACCTCTATTCTTCTGGACAAGTTCTGAGTTTTCCAGGATATGAGACACTCCCTCCTCGGGGCTATTTCCTCAGGCTCACAAGTGAATAGCATCACCATCCCAAGTCCTTATCTTCCTTTTAAAGCTTGAGGGAAAATATGTCTTAACCTTCACACTGATTTCTCTGTGATATGTTTATATACTGCCTTACTAAGTGAATATTTAAAAAAAAAAAAAAAAAGGATAACACCTACTTTGAAAAAAATGTTGTGTAAATTAAACAGAAAACTATGAAACATTTTTACCTTCTTCACCTGTCCAGGGACTCAGTTCTACACCTCTTCGTGTGCCCCCAAAAAGCTAGCATGATGCCTTATAGACAGCAGGCATACCCAATAAATAATCACCCAACATAAGTTTTTCCATCAATGTGTCATTAGATATGCCTTTATACTTATCACTAAGGAAAAAAAATATGCAAGTAAACTCTTAGAGGGATGTACTACCTATCAGGATACGCATATTTAAGGACAGAAAATGGACAAAAAATTCCCCCAATATTGCTTTATTCTCCTCAGGGACTTGGCATTTACTCCCCAGGCAGGCCTTTCAAAAACGAAGTACACCTAAAGTGATGTCTCCAACCAAATTTCCATATAATAAAACTTCAACTACCTGTTCTAAATGCTAACCCACATGGTCAAAACTATCACCCCAAGTTTCTCATAAATAATTGTAGCAGGGAGAAATGACTAATTTCAAGACCCTACTTCTGTTGGTTGCTTTGAAGGCACCCAAATTGATTTAATGACTTAAGACAATATGAGCAACTTTGCACAAATGCCATCATTCAAATAAACATATTCCTGGAGTTATCAGCAGATGACCAACATCAAACACTCTGACTCAATTAAGTCTGTGCTTCCGAGGGTGGACCAAGGGAGTTAGTTAGATCTCAGACCACAGACAGGGGCTACAGTGATTACACCTATTAAACAGAGGCTCAAGATTCTGCTTCTGTTTTCTTCATTCCTCTTCCTACAGTGCCTAAAACTGCTCTAATCCATTGTATTAGTCAGCTCAGGCTGCCATAATAAAATACCATAGCCTGGGTGGCTTAACAGCAGAAATTTATTTTCTCACAGTTTTTGAGGCTGGAAGTCCCAGATCAAGGTCCAGTAGGGTCAGTTTCTGGTGAGGGCTCTTTCCCTGGCTTATAGACAGCCGCCTTCTCACTCTGTCCTCACATGCCCTTTCTTAGGTACGTGCATGCTTGAGTTCCTGAAGAGAGCTAGTAAGCTCTCTAGGGTCTCTTCCTATAAGGACAGTAATCTAATTGGAACAGGGCTCCATCCTTATGACCTCATTCAAGCTTAATTACCTCCTTACTTCAAATACAGCCAGTCTGGGGGTCAGAGCTTCAACCTAAGAATTCTGGAGGGACACAAACATTCCATCCGTGACACCCATAAATAAGCAGTTATTCCCCATAATTGCTAAATAAAACCTCTTCAAGTTCTTGACTCTCTACATTGATCAATTTCTCCTGCATAAATTATCCCAGGACCCACAGTCTCACTGGACAGAGTTTACAGACAATGGAAAGTGAGCAGTGACACCAACATTCATCTTCTAAACAAACACTTCTTGGAGAGAACAGTATTTTTATCTTAGATGATTTGTTTGAAGCTCTTTCTCAAAGAGGGATTAGGGCTCTTTTCCAAAGATTTGTACCCCACAGCCATCTGAAAACACAGCTTTGTGACTACTGGGAAATAAACAAAGCCGCAACATCACAAGTAATCAAGCAGGTATAGCAAGGAAAGCCACTTTGAAACTCTGGAACACAGTACTTCCTCGGAATAAATGAGAAACGAAATTCAGGCCTTCCAGACTCAACTTCCACCAGTCTAACCTCTAATCCTGAGAGGAAAACTCTATATAGGAAATAAAGCTCAGTTTATAAAAGAGTTTATATAATTATTTATGATTACAAAAGCAATTCATGTTACTTTTTGGAAATTATTAAAAAGTAGAAAGTATAAAAAAATAATGCTACCTCTCAACTGTAACAACTGGTTGTAACAACACTGCAACATGTAATTTTGTATCCTAATTCTTCACTTCTCATAAGTATTTTCTCATTTTAAAACTCATTACCATAATTTTTACATAATTTATACATAATATTTCCTCTTCCAACTTGGGGCCAAGAACATAAATGGTTGGTTTTCTGAATCAACTTACATAAACTATGGATGGGACTATTAAATTAAATGTAGGATGTAATTAATACAAATATAATTTTCCTGAAAAAAAACAACTTTTACCTGTGTGTGGAATTTTCTAGGAATCCTCCTATCTTGTCGTTAGTGTTTATCATCCAGATTTCTGGAGAAAAATCTCAGATATTTCTCCTCTCTTGGGTCTTTACAGAACTGCCTATGCATGTTTGGATTTTCCTATTTCTTCGAGAGCCTGGCTAAACCCTAAGCCTGTTAACAAGGAAGCCCTACAGACTCTTCAACCAACTCTGGACACCCTCGGAGAAAGGCCAACAGGTTCTTTCCTCTCCCCAGGATAGTGAGTACTGTCTTCTCCAGAACCTGGGTTAGGGCTATTTTTAGTTGCCTCACAAACACACATGCCCATGTTCCCAAACATGTTCACCTCCAGTCACCAAGGCAGACAGGATTCTTTCATTTTGGAGGAAAAAAAAAAAAAAGAACCAAATCTCTACATTTCTGCTTAAAGATTTCAAGGAGATCTTTATGTTTAGATTAATGCCCAATTAACACTCTCATTAAATCGAACAATAAATTGTTTGGTTAAGAAAACGGTTCACTAGAACTTCCCTGGCGGTACAGCAGTTAAGACCCCGAGCTTCTAATGCAAGGGGCGTGGGTTCGATCCCTGGTCGGAGAACTAAGATTCCACAGGCCGTGCAGAGCAGCCAAAAAAAAAAAACAAAACGGTTCACAACTTGGGGGAGTAATGGTTATCAAATTAACCCAGGAAGACGTGTGACTTTCATAACCAGAAGGGTTCTCACTAGCCTCCATCCCACCAACCTTCTCTTCCTGGCACACACACAGGGGACACGAACGGGGGTGGAAAAGAAATACACATGTGTAACTGGCAGCTTCCCAAAGCCTCCCATGTGACCGTCATGCTTTCCCTCTTCCTCCCCAGCTGAGAAGCAGCCATGTTTAGTTCGTTACGGAGTGACAGACGCCTGCTTCTGGATTTAGCGGCTTTCCTTCTTCGATAGGGGTACAAATGTGATCACTGACTGATGCAACCTGGGTCTTGAACCTCTCTGCAGTACCAAGGATGGGGCTAAAGATAAAGGTGTGGGTTTGGTCCCACTTACAAGTCTTCCTTCCTGGTTGAAGTGCACAGCTCCAAGCCAAGTTCCCAGTGATAAGTCATCAGGTGCCATGGACCATGGTTTTTGGCAATTCAGACAAGATTATCTCTTATCCCACCACGCCTTTCTCTGTCACCAGTAGATTGCAAGCAAAACTATAAAATCCAGCATGCTTTGTTACTGCCGTACTTCAAAGGTGCCTATAAAATCACATTTTTTATGAAGACCGCAGTACACCTGTCAAAGACAAAATGGTATTCTCCATAGACTCCTTTCCACGCACCCAACCACCCCTCTTCCTGCCCCAGCTGTTTCTCCAAGTGGTCATCTCTCAAGAAAATACAAAGATGAGATGGAACGAGAAGGACCATAGAGGCCTCAGGCGGTAAAGGACACACACCAAGTTGAATGTATTGACCTGGCCTCAAAGGTGGTGACAGTGGGGAGGGGCAACAGGTCTTCCTGCCCAGGTCACTGAGGCTGCTCTGCTTAATGAGGGAAAGCAGAGGGAAGCCACCAATTGGCTTTCATAATGCAGTTCCATCTGCCTTGGAGAAATTCCTCCTGAATTTCGGCAATAGGTTTTCTGTCAGACTTCATTTCTAATATTATCAATGTTTGCCTCTTTGCGTACCGTGGGAAGTAATGCAGGCTATATTAGGGGAAGGGAGTCTAATGGTATCTTAAGCTGGAATTCCTTATTTAAAATCACATAGTTTTCAGGAGTACAGTGGTATAACTTTAAGAATTCTAAATTTGACCTTGGGGTTCCTAAGAGTTATTACATATTTACTACACACACACACACACACACACACACAGTCTGTATGCACAAATATATTGCTTTGGATATCTGAGTATTTTCCCATTTGTGGATGTGTATATACACCTATATGCTGTTTGAGGGATGTATAAATCTTGCTTATTGAAATATTATTTGTGGTTTCTGTTTTTCAACATTCTGTTGGGGAAATCTCACAAACATGCACAATCTGGCATGAGACATTTGCTTGGGAAAGAACTGTCACAGAAATAGAAATAACTTATGCCTTAACCAGGCAATGCACTAATGGGAAGCAAGAAAAGACCATAAAATCTAGTTTCCTACCAACTCCACATGGACAGCTAATATTTCTTATTTTACAGTCCCCATACCCATATTAATAAAGTGCTTCAAGATGACTGCGCTTTGAAAATTTAGGACCTGTCACTTTAAAACTTAGACAAACTGACTACATAATCACAGTCAATACAATTAATAAAGTGGATCACTTCAGTCATCACACACAAACCAAATGACTCTCTAATCATGCTCTTTAGTCTAGAACTTCTCTCATTTGCTCCAGAGTGATATCCTATTCCTGTCTATGCAGATATCGCCACCTGAATGTTTGATGAGTATGGACAACGCTAGGCCATCACAAACTCTTAATCTTACACCATAAACCTTCCCCACCTACAAAAAGTCTCTGTCATTGAACAGCACCTATGTTTACCCAGTTGTTCAAGCTGGAAACCAGGAAGACACTAAACTTCTTCCTTTCCCTAACTCCTCACATCCAATTACTGTTGTTTCCATCTCTTAAACATCTTAGATTTATCCACATTTCACCATGCAGTATGGCTCACCGGGTTCAGGTACTTATCTCTCACCTCATCTACCACAATAATCTCTCTTAAATCATTTTTATGCCACCCCTGTCATCCAAAAGCAACAATATGTGTGAATATTGCTCATATTTCCAACCAAAAGGAATTCTTAAAAAAAGAATTTGCTGGTAATCTTTATAGCCTAACAATTCTCATCTGTGCATTAATTACATCTTCTCTGTATGCTACACATTAACTACATCTTCTCTATAATGCTACACATTTTATGTAGTTTCAATCACTGTCTGTATTTCCTTTGATTTATTTTGTCACTTGACACTACATACCTGGAATGTATTTTAGAAATAGCATTATTTATGGAATTATTCCATTTCTTGACTATAAATACCCTGCTGTGCTGATAATCAGAAGTGATTAAAGTATTCCTGTATTGGAATTGATGTTGTTTCACAGACAACATGGCAAGGAATAACTCTGTGCATAAAGTGTTGTGTCCCTATTGATTTTTTTTTCATGTAAACTTTGAGGGGTGGGATTACTGATTCAAACTCCTCCTAATGACTGTCATGTTAGGCAATACAGAATAGTGGCTAAAAGAGCAGGCTCAGTCTAAAACTTTTTGGGTTCCAATCCTAGTTCCACCATTTCTGTGTGACCTCAGACAAGTTACCTAACCTTTCTATGACTCAGTTTCCTGTAAAATATGAGTGATAACTGAACCTTTCCTCATGGAGCTGTCACGAGGATTAGACAGAAAACACATGACAAGCTCTCAGAACTATGCTTGGCAAATAGAGAGTGCTCCACAAAGGCTATTAAATACATATATTCATTTCCAAAAGGATCACATTAATATTCAATACAACCAGTAGGGTAATGCATATCAGTTTTACTGCAACTGTCACCAAAAGGCATTAACACTATTTTTGGTGATTCTTATTTACTTAGTAGATATCCAGTGTATCTTAGCACACATTTTTTTTAAATGCCAGAAAGTAAAACAGTTGTTCCTTAAGTACATTTAAATTGCTTAAATAAAAATAGGCTTGAGGAACTTTACTTCTTTATTCTTTAATATTATATATACTCTGACCAAATAAGCTTACCAGTTTAGATTTTTAAGAAAACAAGTTACATGAGCTGCCTTGTTTCTTCTACTAGTGGTCAACAATATGTAAAAGGGTAGAAAAGAATGGTGCTGGTAACCCTACAATTGGCAAGCTCATTAGATCTATTATATTTATTCTTCTGCTATAGTGGCCAGAGATCACTGTCAAAGGAAATTATATAGAAAAATCCAAAATTGGTCATTATGCAGTTGATCCCAGCCCTTGTCAAAAAGATCCTAGTAGAAAGACACATGTAATGTTAAAGAGACAATTTATACAATGTATCTGATGGCTTTGTATACTTGTTCCATCGTAAATGAGAAATATTATATAAAAAGACAGATTTTGACTTATATTGAAAGAAAAAAGTATGATTAAAGTTTAAGTTAAAATAAACACAAATACACATTTGCCAAAAAGCAACAACATCATGAATGAACTTAACTAGAAACCCAACAAGGTCTAATTCCAGTCCTTCCTGTTTCACAAATGTGGTATCTAGAGCAGTGCTTTTCAAACTATGGGTCAGGACCCATGAATGAGTCATTACATTAATGACAACCTTTCTTTTTTTAAGTTTATACATAAATTTATTTTAATTGAGGTATAATTGACATACATTGTATTAGTTTCAGGTATACAACATAATGATTTGATATTTGTATATATATTTTAAAATGAAAAACAATAGAACATCACAGAAAGTATGAGCAAATATTGTTTCACTTATATGTGTGTGGGGTGGTGTTGGTGGTCTCAGGAAATAAAATGTGTTTCCTATTATGGATGACAGTTAAACAAGATTAAAAGCCACTGATCTAGAGTACAGGCATATCTCATTTTATTGTGCTTCCCAGATACTGCATTATTATTTTTTTTTTTTTTTTTACAAATTGAAGGTTTGTAGCCACCCTGCAACAATGGTTTGCTTTTTTTTTTTTTAGCAATAAGGTATTTTTAAATTAAGGTATGTACATTGTTTTTTAAACATAACGCTATTGCATTCTCAATAGACTACAGTATAGTGTAAACATAACTTTTATATGCACTAGGAAACCAAAAAATTTGTGTGACTTGCTTTATGTGATAATTCGCTTTATTGTAATGGTCTGGAACCAAACGCGCAATATCTCCAAGGTATGCCTGTAAGTCACTTAACTTCTGTGAAGTTGTTTCCTCATGTCTTAAATGGAAGTTATCATTCTACTTCAGAGAGCAGACCCAAGTAAAATAATTTCACAACATTTTTTTACCTATAAAACATTGTATTAATATGGTAAGGTTATAGCATCTTGGTTGGGTTTCCTTAGAGTTTAATGTTTCTCTGCTATATATGCTAACAGCATAAAGTCACTATGCTAGAAATTTGGACATACGGTAACAAAGATAATTCTGAAAATGAGTCTCCTAAGAAATTGAGCTAGAGACAGGAAAGCCTTAAGTTTCTTGAAATTTTTATTAACTCCTTTGTAGTACTTACCATACAGCCTCTGGGGAAAAAACAAGACTAAAGAAGAAAAGCAGCATCTCTGTGTTACTGTGGGGCCTCATGAAAGAATCATCACTTAGGAGAATGACCAAAAGGGGGAAACGTTTATAGGCTATTCCCACAGGAGGCCAGATCAAGAACGTCAGCTGCCATCCCACTGTCTGCACAGCCCTTCAATGGTACTTTACTTGGAGGTATAAATCACTCCTCTTTGCTTCTCACTGAAAGTTTAGAATCCTGTGCCAGGCTCTAAATGCCACAAACAATTCCAGGCAGCACATCTTTATCTAGCTACACATGTTATCTGCACACATCACAGTACCACAAATAGGAAACATTTTAAGGCTGCTAGCTAACAAACTGAAAACAGCTAAGAGGAAAGGTACACTCCCTCATAACTCTCCCACACAGGCTACCATTAAAGCACGCTTCTGAAGGAAAAGACATTCTAAAGATCCTGTGTAAATAAGAGATGGTACCTCTCCTCCTAAAAATAGAAGGGGCTTTAAAAAGGAATAGAATTCCTACTTGGATGAGTTCAAAAAGCACTTCAGGATAAATGGAGGACAGGAATGTTTGTGAGTACTCAGTGATACGGGTACTATAATAATTCATTTTTTAAATGACATCCATGACCTTCAGATCAGCTTGTTCTGAGTTTTGTTTCTTGTAAGCCTCATGGGTTTTTTGCAGTGATCAATCCAGCCCATATTCCCCCTCTAAGCTTAACTGGATTCACACATGTAAAACATCTGGCTGGATGTAGAGGAGCAGTTTGCAGCTCAGTAAGGCTACTGGCTTACCTGGGAATGCTGCATGAATGCCTGCTGAGCAAGGGAATATAGAAACAGATCTGCAATGGTCCTAACTTTCTCTGTGACTAATTCCCACCACTTTAAGGGAGGGGACAGAGGGTATGACAGATGAGGACAGGCAGAAGGCAGACAGTGGGCGTGAGGAAAGTTGCGAAGAGGTGATCAAGAATGCTTTAGTCATTGCCCACGGAGTTCCTGCTGGAGAATCAAACAGACTGAAAAAGCAAGCAACCATCACCTTGGTTCTGGCAGCTTACCAGGTAGTTTGCTTACCTGTGATCTTAGTTGAAAACCATGTGGGATGTGTCACAGCAAAAGTGTCTTTCTCATAACAATCTTGACACAATAGAAATGTCTTTCTTACCAAAGGACACACTTGTTTGGAAGAGCTCTACAGAATTAGTACTGGGAAGGACCTTAGATATCATTTGACCATGATGTTGAGACCCTGAAAAGTTAAGCAACTTACCTAAGGTCACACAGCTGGCAGCATTGTCTAGACTAAGACCAAAAGCTAAACAGAATCTCCCAAGATAAAATATGCCTATCATTGTGCCTACTAACATGTTTTTAAAGAGACAAGGTTCCCTATCACTCAGGACTCTAGCTTTATCACTATACCTGTCTAATTCCTTAGAACACTTAGGTATATGACTATGTACACATTGTTTTAAGACTATTCATCAGTTAAATGGAGGAGATAGTGCCCACACATCAGGTTTGAAAAGGAATTTCTATCTCTGGTACACCTTACTACAGGTATGAAATTTAAGTCATTTTATCCATGTTTACAATATGTTGCTTGAAACTGAAACACTAATATATAAAGACACATAATTATCTCATACATAACTGATGGTAGATAAGAAGTATATTAGAAATATACAATTTGCATGGAGACTTCAGGCATTCAAAGTCACAAAGACCAATTTATTCCAAAGAATGAGGAAAGTGAGTTACTACTACACCTGATATCAACCAAACATTTGTGCCCATAAAATATCTTTTCCTTAGTATTTATAAAAAACTAGACAAGAAAAGCACATACACTAACCAAGTTTATAAAAATAAATAAATCAATAACAACTTGCGGCATAGGCAGCTACAAACAGTGCTCTCCGTGGTGAGAAATAAAGTACACACATAAGAATCCTAGCAAAATTTTCACCACACACACACACACACACACACACACACACCTAACAGATGGATTCTAAAAAACAGCTAAGCATTTCATAAGCTAAATGCTCAAAAATTAATAATAAAAGATGGTTAACATTCCATGTTGTGTGTGGTATTGTATAAATGAGCACAACAGACCCTCCCCCCGCTTTCGCCGCTCATCTCACTCAACCTTTTTCCAAATGTGTGCTCATCCTTCCGCCTCCCCTACTCTGCAACCAAATCACAGCCACCCAAAGGCGAGGTGTCTGTTGCAGCCCAAAACACTTGAGTGATAACATCCAGTTTGCCATTCCAGGAAATCCCAGAGTATGTTTTAATCCTCTGCCCACAGCTTGCAAAGAAAGGTGAGAGAAGAACTAATCGATAACAGCACCCCAGCTGTGACCTGGCACATAAAGAAATCAAGAAAGTTAAATCCCATCCATAATCTGTATAATTTAACACTTGGAAGAAAGCAACATCTGGGATCAACTCCAAGCGGGACAGTGTTACTGGATGTGTCTGTGCTTCCTGCACTGAGTGATAACCCGGTGACAAGGGAACACTCCAGGTCCTCACCAGTTCAGCAAAGGCAATGTCTTTTCCTAGCCAGGGGTAATCTACTCCAAAAAAGGGGCAAGTGAAGAGAAGGAAACATCTACTCCTTGCCAGTAGAGTGCCTGGCAAAGGCTTCCCTTACACTTCAAAGAGAGGGAAAGGTGGAACCCCTCCCCAAAGGTGGGTCCTGGACAAACTATTGTCTTGCTAACCAGTCAAAATCCAGAATGAAAGCTAATGTAATATACAGGAATGACTTTGTTTAAACCTTTCAGGGGACTCCAAAGTCCTATCCCCAGGCGAAGTTGGAAAAAAAAAAAAAAATTCCCTGTAACTATGACTCCCTGGAAAGGCATTCCAGATTTTTTAAATTACAGGAAAATGAATTTAGAACATAAGCAGATACCTACATATCATCTAAATCACTAGCTCTATACCCAATTAAAAAAAAAAAAAAGTACACCAATCAGCAGGACGGGGCATTATAGGAAATAGAGATTGTTAGTAAAATCCATAATGCTTTCTCTCTGTTAAACCTTCTGAGAGGTTATAATTGTATTTGGCTGCTGCAGGCTTGTCAGAGAGCCTGGCTTAATAGTCGCAACCTAAAAGGAGTAACTGCCAAGGGGCGACTCAGCTGAAATCAAACAACAAAAACGGGAACTGTAATCGGCCTGAAATGGAAGGAGGGAAAGGAAGGGAGACTCCTGTATTCATCAGTCAACATTAATGTCCTTTGTTGTTCACCTTTGCACAGAAGAGCGAGCGCTACACTGCTCCTTTTCCTCCGAACACCAGTGTCTGGGTAGTCCTTTCCTAAGAGCTGTCTCCTTGCCTCGAAGACCCAAGCTTTCCGATTCCCTCTCCCCATTAACACTCCACAGCTGTCCTCCACCACCCCCACCCCCACACCGGGCTCACCCCAGGGAGAGAGGGTGGTCAGAAGTAAAAACATTGCTGAAATACCCGTTCCCCTCCAAAGACCAAAGAGCAGAGCTGCGCAGATGTTGAAATTTACCAATTTCCTCCCGCCTCTCAACACACACACTCGGTAACCCGGGATGGAAGGGAGGAGGGGGGCTCGGGCCGGACTCTGTCAGAGCGGCTCTTTCGAGGACGGTGCCACATTCCGCTCTCCGGGAATGTTGAAGGGAGGCAGAGGGAAGGTTTTGCGCCTCCCTTCTGTTTTGGGGATGTTCTCTCTACGCGATTGTTGTTGCCTCCCTTTCCACCCTGGGAAATAGTCACAGCCCTTGCCGTCTTTGGGGAAAAAGGAGAAGGAGGGAGAGGAACGCCGTTCGCCCTCTTCTTCCAACTTGACATACACACGCCCCGTCGCCACTCCAAACTCCGCAGGCAGAGCCCGCAGCAGGCGGACTGGCGGCGCGCTCCCCTCAGCCGTACGAGCGCTCCCTCCGGGAGCCGGTGCCTGGAGCGCCCATCCAGCGTTAAAGCGCGAGACCCCGGCGCGCACCCCTCTGCCCGGAGCTGGCTGGGCAAAGCCCCGAACCTGCAGCGCGATGCTAGGATTAGGCATTTCCAGCCGGGTGGAGAGAGAGGGGCGCGGGGGCAAGGACGCGAAATACGCACACGCTCTGGCCAGAGCGGAATAAAAGTTCGCCCAGCTGAGACTCACCCACGCCGTATTTCTCGTGCTCCGTAGGTATCCACATGGCTAGAGAGGGGTCCGGGGTCTTCGGGCTTTGGAATCCCCGCGCCCCTTCTCCGACTCACAACAATGCACAGCTCACGAGTAGCGGTTACAGCGCTGGAGCCCGGCGGCTCCGCGCGGGCTGCGGGCGCTGGGCAAGGTCTGCGCTGGAGGCTCCCGAGCCCGGCGTTGACACCGCGCGGCCGAGGCTGCGCCACCCGCCGCTCTCCCGGCGGCAGCTATTCACAGTCCTCCGACGCGCTCCCGGGGACCCGGAGGCGCAGTCATTGTTCTGATTCACTGAACTAAGCGAACACGCCGGGGCACTCTCGGGCGCACCCCCGCCCGCCAGCGCCTCTTCCAGCCCTCCCTGCCTAGCGCCCCCGCAGCACTCTGGGAATTGTAGTTCTGGGCCACTCCATCCTGGAATGAGGCGGGGAATTAGCAGCTGGGGGCGGGGATACGTTCCGCTCGCCACGTCCAATTGGCCCAGATAGTGACGGCGCGGCGTGGGAGTGGAGGAGACGCCGCGTCGCTGGGGAGTTCATTTCCAATCGCGTTTCCATTGGTTCCGCGCCTGTCCGCAGCCCTCCCTTTTTTTTCTCAGCCGCGTAATGGCTGCTCCCAAGACACAGGGGGCTGCTACCCAAGGAGAGGAGGACGGTGATGGCAACCGTGGCGGAACTGGGGGTGTCAGTTATGAGGGTGAGTACGGTGCCTCTGAGGTGTCTTCCTTTCTCTCCGACCTGGAGTGCCGCTGACTGCTGGGCGGACCCTAGCTCTAAGGCCACCTGTGCACGAGGGAACCTCGGGCAGGGCCCAGCGGGACGGGGTGAGGTCGGAGGCGGCTACTTGTTGGGGGCTGCCTGGGAGGGAAGAGAAAATGGGATGCCATAGCCTCCGCAGCCAGGGAAGTTCCCTGGGCGTCTGTCCCACGCTTGGAGCTCCCACTTTTGCGCTCGCTGCCGAGTGGGCGTGAGTCATGTCACGTTCGTGCGTGGGTTATTGTAACTCTGGGATTAGCCACTCTCTTTCCTCGCCAGTACCCTACCCCTGCCTCGGTTTGCTTGGTTTGGCCTCGGGAGATAGGTTTTATTTGGGTTCGGGCGGATTTCCAGTTGCAGACTGGTTGGTCGCTGCTATCCACTCTACAGATTTTCTCAACTGCTGGCTGGAGTAGCCTCTGAAGGGAAAGTGTGTGTGGCTTTCACAGTTTACCCCCCTCGCTCGTTGACTGCCCCGGGCGTTCTCCAGGATTGAACGTGGAGCCTGGGAGATCTTCCCAGACTGGGTCCTTAGAACGAGAAGAAGGGAAGTGGTAATTTGCAGTCATGGTTCCAGAGAAAATCATCACAGCTACTTTGGCTTCACTTGACTTTCAAGTTGTCTTCTGATCCAATGTAGAGAGCAAAAATCACACTTTGAAAGCTGCAGGGGGATTTTCTTTAGAATTCCTAGTCCCATTCTTTCACCTTTAGTCTGTCTATCCCCATCCCACTCTCTTCTTTTTTGATTTGATCATTTAATGCAGCTAGTTGCCTTTTTCTAATGGACATAGTTTGGGGCTTAAATTTGGTTCTCCGTCCTTGTTGGGGTTTTTAAAATTTTTTCTTTGTTTTTGCTTTCATGGTTAAATTGACATTTAGTCTTAAGTTTTTGTCTTAGCACAGAGATTTCTTCCCACTTCTTATCAATGGAACCCCTAGCTTTGAAATTATTTCAGTACCTCTACCAAAGAAATCTTTGGCTAAGCTCCATACTTAAATATTGTGTTATATTCATACCCCAAACAGTTCATTTTGGGGTTGGCCATATAGTCAACTCTTATCTTGTAGTAACATGCTAAAGGTTTTCCATATTCTCAAAGTACCAGAGGGCTACCAGTTTAACATTTGAAGGTGAAATCTTTGGTGAATTTATCTCACAGATTAACTCATAAAAAAGAAAATTGGGTATGCCTTTCAAAAACATTGTATAACTTTTAAATATCATTAGTTATTTTAAAATTATAAAACTTTTCATCATAAACAGTTCAAACCATTCAGAGATGTGTAAGGTAAAAAAATGAAAGTTCCTGCACCACACACAGTCCCACCCCCAAAGTAACAACTCTTGGGGGTTTGGTATGTGCTTTTTCTAATAAATTTTATATATGACACACATCTGTATGATTTTGATTTTTTTTAAATAAAAAGGGATCATTCTATGTAAGCTTAAAGATCTGCCACCATCTTTCTCCCAATGTTCTATTATAGACAGCCTTCCATATCAGTATATTTGTTAATTCTTTTTAAGGACTGTGCCCATAGTAGTCCATAATATGGACGTCCCATACTTTAACCATTCCTGTGTTAATGAACATGTAGTGTAGCTTTAGTTTTTCAGTGATGTAGTGAACAGCTTTATATACATATCCTTGTCCACCGGGTGTGTATTTCTTGAGGAATTTGGTCACAGGTGACACATGTTTAAAATTGTGATGTCAGATTTTCCTCTTAACGGGTGTGTGTAGACATTCCTACCAGTAATAATATGAGTGTCCTTTTCTCCATATCGTTACCAAGCTGTGATGACCAGTATTAATTCAGGATCAGTGTTTAGATGACCATTAGATTGAATTGAGTAACTGATAGAAAGCATAATTTTAGGTTCCAGTTTGTTTTCAACAGAAGTATTGAGCAGTGAATTTGCTGTATCTGTAACAAAAAAATTCCTCACCCTGGTTCAGAGCTGCCCATCAGTGATTAGTGAGAATCAGTATTCTCAGTAATTTGTAGCAATCAATGGGAGAGCTTAATGGCTGATTTTTATGTCATTCTTACAAGGTAAAGTTGTCATTAAAAATTCCCTTAATACATATATACACTAATATGTATAAAATGGATAACTAATAAGAACCTGCTATATAAAAAAATAAATTAAAAAATTAAAAAAAAATTCCCTATGTATCATTCTGTGACTTTATCCACATTCTTTTCAAAGCCTGCAAAGTGTGATACAAATTTTGGGTGGAAATAATGATGTTAAAAGTATGCATATTCATATTTTTTTGTTAAGCAGCCACTTCAGTTATCAAGCATGTCTTTTTTTAAATCATTGATTTCTTGAAAACTGCCTCTTTTAAGAGGTTTCCCTCTAATTCTAATTAAAATGTCAATCTGTGTGTTTAATATTCTGGGACAGAAGGGACTAGGGAGTCTTTTTATAGAAATCTGTGCAATTCTACAAGATTTCTGCTAGAATGAGTCGCTGGGCAGTATGCAGGCAGGTACGCCTTCCCTGAGGTCTGTGTGCCAGACTTCCTGAGGCTCCATCTCTCAGGGAAGCCCTTGCTTTCCAAACATTTGAACGGTAACGTTAAGGATTTCATATTGTCTCCTAAAATTAAGAACAGGTAATAGACTCAACATTTCTCACATTTGGGGATGTTACTGGGGAAATTTTTCTGATGGCAGTGATTTCGTCTGACAGTGTTAACCTGTGCTTCCATATTGTAGTATTCTGACAGAGTCAACATTTTTCCCTACAAATGCGTGTCCAGTAGATGATGATCATGGTAATGCCTCTTTGGATTTATAAAGCTTTTCGTCTGGAGACCTTATTAATTCATTTGTGATGTCTCTAGAAGAAATGGGGATAGCAGGTGGCGTCAACTCCTCATTCTTGTATTTCCTATTTTGATAAATGGCATCAAGCCTTTTATAGAAACCGAGGAAGCACCCTTGATTCCTATCTTGCCCTCAGGTCCTGAATCTGATCAGTTACCACGCCTTATTTTCCTGTGCCTGAAAGGATCTTTTGAATCTGTTCTTTCTCTCCATCTCTTCAAGTAGCCACTATTCTGTTTCTAACCCTCACCGTTGCTGCTGAATTACCTGTGTCCCCACGCTCCAAACTGTACTCTTGGGGACCAAAACCGTGTCGTTTGTTTTTGTCTGCTTGACCCTGTTCTTGGCACCTCGTCAGTGTTTAATAAATGTTTGACCAGAACTGAATTCTAGCCTGGATGATTGCAAAACCTTCCTATTGATCTCACTGACTTTTTTTTTTTTTTTTTTTTTTTTTTTTGGCTTCATTGGGTCTTCTTTGCTGCACGTGGGCTTTTCTCTAGTTGCGGCGACAGGGAGCCGCTCTTCGTTGCGGTGCGCGGGCCTCTCATTGCGGTGGCTTCTCACTGCGGAGCAGGGTCTCTAGGCACGCAGGCCTCAGTAATTGTGGCTCACGGGCTCTGGGGCACAGGCTCAGCAGCCGTGGCGCAGGGGCTTAGTTGCTCCGCCACATGTGGGATCCTCCCAGACCAGGGCTCCAACCCATGTCCCCTGCATTGGCAGGTGGACTCTTAACCTCTGTGCCACCAGGGAAGCCCTGATCTCACTGACTCTTGATTTTCCCTTTCTTAATCCACCTTCCAAAACTCAAATGTATTATGTATGGGTCTTCACTTCAAATCTTCAGTGTAACTCTAACGTGTTGCATTTAGGTTCCAATCTACTTTTCCAGCCTCATCTTCAGTCATCCTGCTTCCCCTCCCATATCTCCATTATCACACTTACACCATATCACATTGTAGTTATTTGTTGGCAGTTTTGTCTACACCAGTAGACTGAACTTCTTGAGGGCAAGAGTTGTCTTATTTTAGTTTTGTACATCCAGTGCCTATCAGAACTGTATGTAGTAAACACTCTAACAATTTAATGGTTAGAATCTTTGAAGTTTATCCAAAGTACTTAGAATGACTGCTATTTTAAACAGGAATTGAAGTAGAATAAAAAACTGAGTAGATGTTGCGTGCTTGTGAAAGTTATGCATACCAACGTGTGCTTGTGAACGTTACGCATACCAACTGGAAAATTCAGAATGTCATCATGAAGTATCAACTTTATCAGAGATAATCATAGTTATCATTTAAGCATAGCTTTTCAGTCTTTTTTTAAGTGAAGTGTTAGTGTTTAGATAATGATTAAATATTTAAGAGAATACTTCACATCTGTCCTTTATAACCTTGAACCCATAACTGAGTAAACTGCTACAGAGACTTTGAAATCTGTCTTCCATCATCTGTGTGGCTCTTATCCAGTTTTCCACAGGTTGTCATCTTACTTCCAGCATTAAGGCTTAAGTCCAGTCTTATATATTTGGCATGACAGTGGAAAGAGGACTAGACCCTATCTTGGAAAAACTGTATTTAAATTTCAATTCTGATATTTAGTAGCTGTATAATGTAGATTTATTACATATCTGCTACATTTATGAAAATATAGCTATAATAGCTACCTTGCAGAGTTACTGTGATTATTGCATTGAATTATACATTTAGGAAAGCCCAACATATTTCCTTTCTTAAAGTTGGAACTCAGTAAATATCAGTTGCATTCAGTATAAAGATATGCCTAATTGAACTGTAAAACTGCCTGCTCTGATTAACTTAGAAGCAATCTAAATTGGGGTGTAACCAAGGGGAAGCTTAGGAATGTGGTGGTGATAACTGCTTAGGCTGCCCGTGCATTCCTAGGGGTTGTCAGGGTGTCTGTTAGTGCTCTGTACTGGTATTGCAACTATGTGCTCTGAAGGCCTTTTATATTATCTTCTATACCCTCTCTCACCCCTGCCAAGCACTGCCCCCTCATACCCAGCTCCCAGCTCTTCACACATACACCCACATTCAGAGTCAGCAAGAAGCTTAGATAATCTTACATACTCAGATGGCCTTGCAAGGTACAGGCCAGAGGGTGTCAAGGAAGAAAAAGAATTATAGATACTAGGTTTGGTGTAAGGTTCTGAAGGGGCCTACTTCAGAACATCCTTTTGTTTTCCTTTAAAACATACATGGGACCCAGCTTGCAGGATATTAAGAGAAGATATTATAAAAGAGGTATTATAACAATGATGATACTGATGGTAGCTAACATTTGTAGAGCAGTAACTGTGCCAAGTACTGTTTCAAATGCTTTTAGAGATCATTTTGTCTCACAACATCCCTGAGATAGATACTCATATTATCCCCTTTTTATTTAATACAAATGAGAAAACTGGTGCAAAGAGCAACTTGCACAAGGCCACACAGTAACTGAAAGAGAACTTTTAACCCAATTACGACTATAAAGATGTCTCATAGTAACTAAATTCCGTTGGATGAGGTCTGAAACATACTTTCCTTAAACATAACTTTGGGGCTTCCCTGGTGGCGCGGTGGTTAAGAATCCGCCTGCCAAGGCAGGGGACACGGGTTCGAGCCCTGGGCCAGGAAGATCCCACATGCCGCGGAGCAATGAAGCCCGTGCACCACAACTAATGAGCCCACGTGCCACAACTACTGAAGCCCGCGTGCCTAGAGCCCGTGCTCCGCAACAAGAGAAGCCACCGCATGAGAAATCTGCACACCGCAACGAAGAGTAACCCCCGCTCGCCGCAACCAGAGGAAAGCCCGTGTGCAGCAACGAAGACCCAACACAGCCAAAAATAAAATAACTAAAAATTAAAAAAAACAAAAACGTAACTTTGTTCTAAAGTTGATGTTACTATAGAAAGACAATATGGTATGAGAAAAGAGGTCAGGACAACTTAGGATCAAATCCTGGTTACTCACCAGCCACAAGCAAGTTAAGCAACCTCTGAACCTTAGTTTCTCATCTGTGAAATGGGTAATAATCATATGTGTCTTGCTGGAATGTTGAACCTAGTCTTCAATAAATGGTGACTTTTACTTCAGTCATAGGTTTAGGGACATCTTTGGCATGTGTGCCAGAGGTGATACAGGTGATGGTTTTGAGTGCTACAATCTTAACACGTCTTTTCCATTTTAAGACCAGGTTTCTGTTACGGGATTTGGTAGGTACTTGTAGTATCAGACACTGAGTTTACATACACTTAAAATTGTATTGACATAGATCTTGCGTTCATGCAGAAGAATAGCACTGTCCTCCACAGCACATTCTCAAAAACGTCCCATCTTGAAAAACTGAAGATGATATTGACCAGATTGATGTAATAAAAATCATACTTTCTTCTAAATGTAAATCCATGAGTATGTAGAAATAAGAAGTACACCTAAACTGCCCTTCCAGTGATTGAATTTTTAAATACTTCTGTTAGTTGTTCATGGAAAACTTTACCATAGAGTTAGGATTCAGTTTTGCTGTGATTTATTTAATAAACTTATGAGACTGAATGGATTGGCATTTCGCTGACAGTTCCTTGAAGAACTGCCATCTCTTGCTGAAATAAGTGTGTTCTACTGACTTCATTGACCCAAAGGTGAGCAGGACAGCGAGTGGTAATGGATTTGACTGATCAGTCTTCTGCCTTTCTTTACATCTCAACCAATGGTCTTTGTGACCAGTGTCATTATTTGTAAGATAGCCAATTGGGATTGGGTGCTGTCTTTAGCTCTAGGCATCAGGTAGTTTCTGGAATTAAACAGGACTTAAACCTTTGCTCGATTGTGGGGGTGGAGGGAGGTTGGGAGGGGTGTTCAACAATAAGTGGTAGAATATTTTAGGTGACATAAGCTGATGTGGGATACTTTGGGGCTTTCTTTATGTGTAATATATTTAAATTCATCAATACATTGAGTAAAAATGTATGGAAGGAAAACCTGGATTAAGAGTCAGAAATCTGGGTTCTTAGCCTGCTGCTTTGTGGCAGTGTGAATTTGGGGAAAATCCTTTAACCCCGCTGAGCCTCAGTCTCATAAAAATGCTGCAGGTAAGTACCTTGCTGATATTACTGGGAGGTTGAGTGAGACACTGTATGTGAAAGCACTCTGTAAACTTTGATACACTATGAAAATGTAGGGATGAATGATGCTGATGAAGGCCTGTCACAAGAGGCAGTGGTGAGGCTTTGGAATTGGACAAACTGGATTCCAAAGTAGCTGTCGGTTAAAACCTGTGTAACCTTGAGCGAGTTAGGTGACCTCACTATTATTATCATCACAACTGCTGCTACTACTACAATAATCTGGAGATATGACTTTAAAATGATTGCAGGCTAATTAACATTAGAGTTTGAATCAAGACATATCCCTGATTTTATAATATACCCTTTGAGGACAGGGACTGTCACATATAGCTTTGGATCACCTCATCTTCTGGGACAGTGCCATGCTGTGTTGGCATTTGGTGTTGGTTGAGTGGTGACTGTGGATGGGCTCCGTGTTGGGTGCTGTATGGGGCACAAATGAAGAAGAACCCCTGGCCTTATCCTTGGGGACTTTTCAGTGTAGTTGGTGGGGCTCCACATTCATATTTTACCAGAGCTAATTGGAGAGTCCTTTCTGTTTCCATATTACACTCTGGGAAGAATTGGATACATTTGAATCTGCAATTTGTATTCATTGACTGAGGAGCTGAGCAGAGTAAAGCTTTTAAATGTGGTTATTTTTAAAAGAAAGGAAATGCATGCTCATCTCCTGGTTTCCCTAACACTGTCCTTATTTCGTGTTTTTTTCTAAACTGAAAGATGATTACAGAGTGATTACAAGTAATTACAGAGGCCCTGCCTTTAACAATTTTTTTTTTTTTTAGTGTTTTTATTCAAAAACTTAAGATTTGTTTCTTAAGAGAAAGACTTCGGAATTGTAATTGTGGTTATTGATTTAACACAATCTTTCTGTTATGTAACAGGCTGCTATTCACCAGTAATAGCCAATTAGAAAGAAAAATATCTTGTACCACAAATCGTAATTACCATTTTAAAGCAATTAATAGCAGGAACTGTTGCTGAACAGTAAGTAACATCAATCAGGCTGTCTTTGCTAAAGCACCATACAACTAATTTCCACAAATGGAGGAGGGGAGAGGAAGTTCAGTGAAAAAGAGTCTGAAAGCTTATTGGACTTGCTTACAAACTAGTTGATGGATGGCTTTTGAAAGCTTTATAAATATGTACCCACATGAAGGAAAGTAATGCTGATAATCTACAGGGACTTTGAGTTATTTTTCCAACATCAATGATCATAGACTATATTGTTTAGTGGAAAGCCCACTGGACAAGGAGTTAAAAGACCTGGGTTTTAATCCCACTTCTGCTTCTGACTGGCTGTGTGATTTTAGAGAAGTTATTTGCACTTGTATTTAAGATTTCCTGGTTTGTAAATGAGAGAATTCTTTATATTAGCATCCTTTCAACTGATCTTCCAAACATCAATAAAAGACAGAGAAGGTAGACTTACAGCTAGGGAGCCCAATTATACATACCCTAGAGTCTGTGTAGAAAGAAAGAATATATATCTGGATTTTTCCCTTAAGAATTAGTTACACATTAGTTGCACATGTGAATGTCACTAATCAGGTGTATCAAGTTAGAAAATTGGTGGAGAACCACTGGCAATAGATAACTTCTAGGGTCTCTTAATCCAAAAGATTATGGATAGATCATTATGATGCATCCCATCTTCCCCATCTCCTCTCCTTTCCATGTTTTAATAAACGATGCAAATCTGAAAGAGCTTTGATAGAACTGAGAATTAGTTCATTCAGAAAATTTTATTAAGCATCTACTGTGTACAAGCTTCTATATTTTAGATGCTATAGAATACAAAGATGAAAATAAGATAGGTCTTGCCATCCAGGATCTTATGGCCTAATAGGAAGATAATAAGTGCATAAATAACTGTATTACACAGTAGAAAGTGTTAGGGACCATCAGAGTGATCAAGATGGGAGTTGAGCAAGAAAGAGATTGTGCGCAACAGGTGGTACTAGGTCTTAAAGTTGAATAGGATTTGGACATGCAGAAATAAGGAAAAGCGTTATAGACCTAGGCAAAGGGAGGGAACAGTAGAAAAACTAATGGCATCTACAGCAGGTAACAAGTCAAATTCATTTTGTCTGGAGAAAACGTTAGGTAAATGGAAGCAATGAAAAGAAGTTTGGACAGTTTGAAGCTAGATCATATAGCCTCAGACGTTAGACCCTGACTCTGCAGACTTGAGGAAAGGGAATGACAAGATCAATGTTTAATCAGATAACAATGTCCTGAAGAGGGAAAGTTGAGTCAGGAGGCAGGGGTATTTGCCAAAGAAAAAGATAATGAAGACTCATACTAGACTTTAATAATATGCCCTTGTTAATGAAGTCAGGTGATTAATCAGTCCTGTAAGGAAATTCCTGAGATTAGAGAAATATGCCAGGACAGAACAGGTTGTATATAAAGATTCTTTCTTTGATAGGTTGGGGTCTGCTTGGGCTCTGTCATAAGGAAGGCCCAGGGAGTGCAGGCAGAGAACACCATAAAGATGACAAAACAGGCATCAGAGTACAGACAGGTGGAGAGATCTGGGAGCAGGTAGTATTAAAGAAAACCAGAGCTGGACAGTAGTTAAAGTGGTAAAGAACAGAGTTTATTCATCAACAATTGCAATAGAAGGGAAGAGACCTCTGTATAGAATTGGGCTCAATTCCAGATTCAAGGAAAGGTGGAGATTTTTAGACAAGGAGCAGGTTGGGGAGGTTGGGTGATGGAAAATTACTAATAGGAAACATCAGGGGGATTCTGGTGTAATGGAGCAAAGGGTTCATGTGCGTGTGGTGCAGAAAGCCAAACTCTTGACAGTGGGAGTTTGCAGCAAAGTCAGGATTTATTGCAGGACGCCAAGCAAGGGAGTGGGAGACAAGCCTCAATCCACTCCAATTTGGTCTTTGAGTTAGGGGTTTTTTTTAAAGGGAAAGAACAAAGAAGCTGGGGGTAATCATCATCTTGTGACATTTCTAATTCGTCATTTTGGGAGTTAGGATGTCTCTGGTTTACAATTCTCTGGCCATGTGGTCCATGGCTTGGGGGTCTATTAGCTCATGCCCTGGAGAAATAACCTGAGTTTGCACATTAATGATGATATCAACGACGGCAGTTTTAGTCATCTGATTCTGGTTGATTAGTGTTGAGTTAGCACAGGATTGAGGTCAGAGGGGGACAAGAAGGGGAATAAAGTTTCAGATAGAGAGGTTAATCATAAACTCAGCAGGGCAACTCCATTTTAGGGGGACACGGTTTCCCTGGCTAAATCGACTCGACAAGGTTCTTGCTGCAGGCCGGCCCGAGTAATATCACCTGGAGGATAGTAGAGGCAGAAGAGCCCCATCAGAGGTGGAGGGTGGGGGATTCTCTCCAAACTGATTTAGCAGGATTCTTGCTAAAACCTGGCTATGCAGGTCTAGCATGGCCTGATCCAGAAAAGGGTTCAGAGGATCCCGACTAAAGTTTGGTCAAGGAGAGAGCCTTTGTCATTAGCAGGAACACAACCACAGTAAACTGGACTTTAGAGACAGGATTCAAGTCAGTTCAAAGGCCTTAGAGAAGCAAGTTTAGAGGAACATGGATTCTGGGTGAGGCATGGACTCTGGTTTATGGTATCAAGGCAGCAGGTTGAAGACTCATTTACTAGAAAAGGTATACAAGTTGAGGCTTGGTTCCAAGATATTAGTCACATGCCCAGTGACTAGCATCCCAGACCCAGATGGAGGTGAAGCCGAGAAGACTGGGTTGGTATAGAGCCACTGGCTTGAGGTCGTCCCCTGCTGGAGCAGAGCCAAACTGCTGGTGAGCTTAGAGATCCCTGCGGATGCTGATTGGCAGTGTTAGCAGGGGCCTAGCTGCAGGCAACTCATTACAGTTGCCCATATGGCCACTGAACTCCTAACCCTGTGCTCATTAATCCCGAATAATCAGCCAGTTGTAATATAATTCTCAAGTATAGGGTGATAATACCCTTTCTTTTTCATGACCCCTAGACTACATGAGTATTTGATACCACAGAGAAAGATTCCTGTTCTTGATCTTTTTCCTTTTGAAACATCTTAGAGTTTATTGACAAAACAGATTAAAGTATGTTATTTCCCCCGTTTATAAGGTATGTTTAAGTATCAGTTGTTATAGTTGTTTCCATAAATAGAGCACAATCCTGTTTTCCTTTCATTACACGAGTCCCAGAGTATATCCAACCCAGAGTATATCCAACCGTATAGATTTACAGGTTCTTAGAGTCTAAATGAATTTAAAATGAATAAAACCTTTAAGTAATGGACTGAAAAGAAATTCATTTCTTTGATATCATACTTTTGAGATACATTCATAGAAAATTGTGTTGTTTTTGTTCATCTATGTGATGGAAGTAGGTAGGGCTAATGTAAATTTAATATCTATGTTTTTAGGGACAGTATTTCAGGACTCCATAGAATTCTACGACAGAAAAAGTATTAATACCGTTTTACACAAAGAAATTTTCATGTGCAAATACTGAGGTAAATAAAGCTACGTAGCATTCTTACTTCAGGACTTTTTAGTATGCAAATTTTTGTGACCATCCAAGAGATAAGTATTACACTGCAGTTTCCCAAATATTTAACTACACTACCTTTTTCTCAAATAACACCTATTAACATTTAATGGGATGCTAGTGTTCTATGGAATTTGATTTGGCAAATGCTAATCAAGGTCATCTTCCCTTAAACAGATCATATTTATTAAGAACTTAGACACACCCAACAGTTCCATCTGTAAACATCTTCAAGAAGAGATCATTCACCCTGTATCTATAATAATAACCATTGTCATTCATTTTATAGCTTTCCTGTTTTACTTCCAGCCCTTAGTGGGGAAAGAATAAATGTAGAGTATTAAGCCCAAGGTAAACACAACAAACATAACTATTTGTTCTATCTCAGAGAGATGTGACATCCTCTAAGTAGCATTTTTCCCCCTTTCAAAAGCTAGAATTTTTTTGAAAACGTTCAAGATAGCATTGAAATAAATATTTGTATAAATAAAACCTACCACTTTAGCACAGTATGAGGACTCTTCAAATTGTTGTCTTTTGTTTATTTTAGTGTCCCTTCCTTAGTACATTAGAATTAAGATTTGAATATTGAACGATAAAAAAAGGAAATTGTTCCCAAGTAACCAATTTCTGATCTACTGTTCCAGAGCGCTCAAGCCTGTGCTTCTTTTTAAGCCAGGTAACCATAGCTATTTAATGCATTATTTAAGGTTATAAAATTTTAATTCACATTCTTCTATCAGCTTTCTTTGACTTCAAGAATGTAGGTTAGTTGCAATTTTTTTTCTAATTGCCTGTGTTTGGCATCATTGTCAGAAATGTCAGTTTCTGAATTACTGTTTATTAATGAAATGATGAATCCAGGCATCTCTTTGATGTAAAATCCACAACTAGTGTGATATAGAGGAATTTTTTAGTGAAAGGTTTTTTTAAACAGCTTAGAAATGATTCATGGGACCATTGTTATTCACGTCTAGTTAGCAGTATTCAGAGCCAACTGGCAAGTCTCCATTTCTTCAGGATTCTCACTGTTACATTAAATGTGGTTTCAAAGTAGACTGATTTAGGCAAGCAGCATATAAGTGAAATAACTGGATTGCTCTCTTCATCTTCTCACCTTTTCTAAAAATTACGTTTGCTGATATCCTTTGTGACAATACATTAATGAATCAGATTCTGAATTCATCTTATTTATAGATAGTTATCAAAAATTACTGTTATTAATATTAGCTGACCGTTGAACTCTGCTGTGAAGTACACACATACTTGTGGAAACTCATACACATTTTCATATACTTATGGGCAACATTTTTTAATGTTATATGCTTCATAAGTTATACTTCATAAATATTACAATCCTCATAAATATATAACCTCCTCCCTTTCTCTTTCTGGGTTAGTCATAATCGTATTTCAAATCTTAGCTTAAATGTCACTTCTTATGTGAAGCTATTCTTGAACCATAGTGTGAATTAGCTACACACTTCTTGTTAGCTTAATCATATTATACTATATCATTATCTAGGAGAATCCCATTACCTGCTTTGTAGAGAGAGAAATTTTAATTCTAATAGTTCCATTGATATATACTATGTTACTTTTCAAGGGCTGCCTGTAACAAATTACACAAACCGGGTGGCTTAAAGCAGCAGAAGTTTATTCTCTCCCAGTTCTTAAGGCCAGAAGGCGGAAATCAAGGTGTCAGCAGGGCCACGCTCCCTCTTCTCTAGAGTAGAATCCCTTTCCTTGCCTCTTCCAGCTTCTGGTGGCGCCAGGCATTCCTTGACTTGTGGCAGCATAACTGCAGTCTCTACCTCCGTCTTCAACCTGTCTGAGAGGTTAGGTAGGCTTCACGAGGAGGTGAGACCTAAGCAGTGGTCTTTGCCAGGTGGGGTAGGTCTTCTTGATAGAGGACGCTGCATGAGGAAGGGCTTGGAGAACCAACCTCTACACCTGCATACTATCAAAGCCTGAAATGATGTGGTAGAGTAGGAGACAAGGCTAAAAAGGGCACACGGGCTGTATTAAAAAGGAGCTTGTGGGCCATGCAGAAGAACTTGGGTTATGGCCTACATAACGGGGAGTGTTTTAGGCGGGTGAGAAACATGAATCAGATTTGCTGGATAGGAACAGCCTTGTGGCAGTTCTAATGTGAAGATGAATACAGACTTCAGAGGCTCTTGTGAGAAAAACACATTCCTTATGTAGTCCAAACTGGGTGCCAAGCTAAATAAGTCTCTCTAAAGTGTGTAAACCATCATGTAACCTTCCAGCTCAGAAACCAGCTATAATTTCTCTGTGCCTATGGGGAAAATCGCAAAATGAAAGGATATCTTTATTCAGGACTCCTCATTGCCTGACCCCACTAATTTAATCTGCTGCTTCTCAACCACAGAGATGGCTGTGAGTTTTCTTTTACTGCCTTGTTTGTAACCACACCTCAGGTGTGAGTCCCACACTAGAAGAATAATCTAAGGGGCACAGATGGAAGAGTAAAGCCCGTTCGTTGCGTGCTCACTTGACTTTGTCATGTGGAAATCTGCACTTTTAAATTCTATTTTCTAGATGAAAGTGAATTTTTAAAGTTATGTTTTTCTTTATTATTTCCAAGAAATTTTTGTTCTCTAAGAAAAGTTGGTATTTTTTCCATAATTAAAAATGGCTATATACCCCTGCAATTCTGTATTTTTGTTTTGATCCAAGGCAAGTTTTACCAGGTACTCCTAATTAAGCTCCAGATTTTATACTAATCTTCTAAGAATTTTCAAACAAGATCTTACATCATTTGGGAGAGAGGGTGATTGTGTATCTTTAAAATTGTGTGCATGCACATGTGTATATGTAAAAAAAAAAGTTGATTTGTTGTAAACATTTTAAAATGTTGATGTGTTAATTGGAGTGAAGTTTAGTCTGATTAACCAGAAAGGGGAAACGCTGCTTTATTGCTGTAATTTTTCTCTTATTGAAAATTTTTTACATACCTGTCTACTGCAAATCCTTAATTCTGATTTAGCACAACTGATAAATCCAAGGTCATCCTTTCAGAGGCATTTAATCCTCCACTGTAGTACCTCTTTTTAATGATAAACTGCATTTTTGTGAGTAGCCCAGTTACTTCTGAAGACTCTGATGAATGCCATCTGGTCCTAATGATGGACTGCAGCTTCTCAGATTGCTTTTTTTGTGTGCTTCCATCTCCAATGTTCCCCTATTTTTTCCATTTTGATAATTTATTGTCATAACGATTACTTCATCGCCAATAAGTGTTCTTTACTGTTTTTCTTTAAATTTTCTTTAACATGAATGACATCTCCTTTCATTTCTGAAAGTAATCAAACATCAGCATGGTACTGTTTTATATCATGCATTAGGATCAAGTCACCCATAGGACTTACTAATTAAAGGAATCTTTCAGTTGATCATTATACAGCTTATCTTATATATTCCTTCCTAATATCAAGTGTATTTGCTGGAAATCAGTAATTTGGGGGAGGGGAGTCTAATCTACTATTTCAGAAACACAGACAAGATAGTAGTTTCCACTTCATTAGGAAAGAAGATTGGTATCAATTTAAAATAGTCTGCTGTTTTGTCCAGTTAGTTCCCTTGGTAAAAACTGAGTAGTATCCAGGGACTGCCACCCCCCTCCGCTGAAAAAAAGGGTTTTTTCCCCCTTAACTACAGTGATTTCAAAGCCTTTGTCCCATAAATGTCATATATTAAAGACTGGACAGATGATTTGAAAAGTGAATAATGAGATCTGGGGAATTAAGATAGAGATTGGGAGTCAATATAATTGGAATTAAAGTCTCAGGGGAAGACAACATGAATTGCAGGAAAAAGGAACAAGGTATCAACGAGACAATAGAAGAAACCTTGTGAAATCAAGATGTGTTCATTTGGAGAATTAGAACAAAGTAGTCTGTCTGGAATAGTTTGTAGATTAACACTTAAATTCATGTAGGATAATGCTCTGAATTTTCAAGTGTTCCTCTGTAGTACCTGTTTTGAGTTGATTTGCCTTCTTTGAATTAATTTGAAAACCAGATTACAAATGAAATACTGAGAATTGAGGCCACTTCTCTGAAGTTACTAGAAGTGTAGACATGTGTATGTGAACAAACAATAGCACAACTACTAGTTGATGATAATGTAAGTGCTGCAAGCAATGGGCAAGAGTTGAAACTGCCTGCTGTCTGGGATGTCCTCTCCTCAAGATCCCCTTGAGTCCTGAATCTGAGTAATAATTTAATAGCAGTTTTGTCATTAGAGCGGTTCTGAATCAACTGTTGTATGCAGTGTCCAAAGCAAGAATCTAGTGATGCAGTTCTTACCCTATCAACCTCACTACACTGCACTTTTGTCTGTAGTCACTGGAGTACCTTATAATCTTGAGAGTGATGGCTGGTGGTTCCAAAAGCCTACAGTTACTTGAATAGTCCACTTCCATTATCCCTGCATAGTTTGAGAAATTTTGTCATCTTCTGACCAGTCTAACCCTAACTCATATTCTCTCTGACTAGAGTGTCTTTTCCCTGCCTTTCTACTTTACAACCCCTACTCATTCCTCAAGTATTAGTTTAGATGACACCTTCACCTTTTCTGTGAAATGTTCTTGTTGACTCCTTGTCTCCACCGAAAAGTTAACCCAGCATTTTCTGGGTTTTTAAAAAATATTTATTTATTTTATTTATTTTTTTTGCCACGTCAAGTCTTAGTTGCGGCACACAGGATCTTCGTTGAGGTATGTGGGATCTTTCATTGCACCGTGCAGTCTCTTCATTGCAGCGCTCAGGCTTCTCTCTAGTTGTGGCATGCAGGTTTTCTCTCTCTGGTTGTGGCGCATGGGCTTCAGGGCGCATGGGCTCTGTAGTTTGTGGCCCTCGGACTCTCTCGTTGATGCGCATGAGCTCAATAGTTGTGGAGCACAGGCTTAGTTGCCCTGCAGCATGTGGGATCTTAGTTCCCTGACCAGTGTTCAAACCCGCATCCCCTGCATTGGAAGGCAGATTCTTTACCCCTGGACCACCAGAGAAGTCCCACATTTTCTCTTCTTAATGTTTTGTTTCCATCATCAGTTTCTTGTTTCAGCTGCCATTTTGGGATTGTGACCTCAGTACACTTTGCTCCTGTATTTTATGTTCAGATGCTCAGTCAGTGATGTCAGCATTACTCCTCACTTGACACTTGGCACTTGACACTTGGTTGGGATTAGACATCGGTCTGCTGTATATCCAGGGCTGAGGCACCCCGGGATTCATCTTCTTTCTCCTGCCTTTTAGCTGTTCGAAGCTACTGTCCTTGCAGAGCCAATACTACACTGACTGTCCTCCACAATCCTCCCCATATTTTCCAAGTCATATGGAAAGTCACAATCCTCCAGTCATATTTTCTGGAGCATGATTCCATGCTTGATCTCATTCTATCACTTCAACTACATTTAGAAGATAAGCAAGTTACTGAGCAAAAAGCACAAGTTACACAACTAGTTTTTAGCAAGCAGTGCTATCATTGGAACCCCTATATCTATTTACTCTTAGTGCATTATCATTATACCAAACCACAAATTCTCTCATGCTATGATTTTAAATATCTCTGCTTTGAATGAATTTTTAGGTAATTTTTGTGTATGGTATAAGGAAGTGGTCCAGCTCTATCCTTTTGCATATGGACATCCAGGTGTTCCAGCACCATTTGTTGAAAAGACTATTGTTTCCCCAACTGAATTGTCTTGGCATCCTTGTCAAAAATCAACTGATCATAAATTGTGAGGATAAATTTCGGAACTCTCGGTTCTCTTCCATTGATCTATATTGATCTTTTCTTATGCCAGTACCACCCTGTCTTAATTACTGTAGCTTTTTAGAAAGTTTTGAAGTCAATTAAGTGTGAGATCCTCAACTTTGTTCTTCTTTTTTCTTACTTACCTGCTGATTTTTTTAGCATTCAAGAACATCAAAAGAAAGACAAATACCAGCAGTAACCCCTTGTTTTACCATAAAAATAATCTCTTGAAATCTCTTCTTAATTGGCTATTTTCAGGTACTATTCTTTGATTACACTAGACGCAGGTAGCAATCTGGGGCAGGTGGTATCTGAACCTTTCTGGGCTTTAGTTTTTTCTGGTGGTTAGACATTGAGTCAGATACACTTCCAGGCCCCTGGTAGCCTTTAAAAAACTCGGGCTCAGTAATTTCTATTTCCTTTCTTCTCTAGTGAACAGGTAAGTAAAGTATAGGCAAGAAAGAGGATTTCCTGGTGAGTCAGTATTAATGGAGCACCCATGTTGTACAATTCGCAGTAAGTATTAGAATGAAAAGCTTAAATGGTTGTGAGTGCTATGGTAAATAGCTTAAGTTTTGTTGACCCTAAAAATTCTACAAATCCTTTCACTAACAATCATTCACCTTCCATGTTTGTAATTAAGCACAATCTAATATTTTAAACTAGAACCCAAATGACACTTTTAGAAACATTTACACTGTAAAAGGGGGTCTCTCTGTGCAAGTAAGATATAGTTCCTATGACAATGAATGCAGTATTAAACCTGATTATGTATGATATTTATATTTCTTTGTCACCCATATTTCTCCTAACAGGCATTCTTCTGGGTTCTCTATTTATGTAACCTATTGAGGTTTGAAGTAGTGTTTTCTGTTGTAATTTTAGATCATTATATACTTCTCTTCATCAAGTTGGACCCTTTGACATTCTGGGTACCAGTGACTTCAACTTCCTTAGAATTAAAACAGAAAAATTACTAGACGTGAATTTTTATATACAGAGAAGATACACAGAGTAAAAAGAGAATAGATACATTTTCTTTAACCAGATGGTTTTTAACTATATATATGTATATAGTTTTCTTTATTATATCTTTCTGATAAGATACCTGATGATATCTATCTTTATGAAGTCACTTAGTTGCCTAATTGTATTAATGTATCTAGATTAGAATTTATGGTCATGTGATTAGTTGATAAGCTTCTTAAAACATTAATCTACATTTTCTATTATAATCTTGATATATGCATTAAACATAATTTTTATAATTTAGTAGTTTAAAGCCTAATAATATGCAGTTATTTGTGTGATTAGAAAAAAATTTCAAAAGGCAATTATGAACAATTTTCAAAAATGAAATGTGTTGTACACATTGCTAACCTAGAAAAGAAGCACAAATCCTGTTATTTTATTTCACTTTGAATACCTGCTTACTGGCAAGGAAGAGGTCAAATTATATGTCTTTTGAACAATTATTTCTGTTTATAATGTCCAAAATAATTTTTTTTTTCTCATACATGCTCTTCTTAACTAACTTTCCATTCAGAAACTTACTCCTCTTCCTGGCTTTCTGATGACTTAGTAACTACTCTTCTCCCAGTTATTTTGGCTCATGGTTCTTCAAGTCCTCATTTCCTCTTTTCAGTTGTTCCTTCACCTCCACCCCAAGCCACTGACAGCAGTTAACCCATACATTGCTTTGGGATCCGTGGGCTCTGAGGGCCAGTACAGCTGGGTGAAGATGAGAGAGAATGCTAGCTGAAGCTCCAACCACCCTTCTCTCTTCCTGGGGTTCTCACACAGGTTGAAAGCGGAAGAAGGAAGAGCAGGCAGAGGGAAGGAAGTGAAGAGGAACTTGGGCTCTATGTGGTTGCAATCTCTTAGATCCTGTTCTGATGTCCTTTTCACGCCATTACAAGGGAGAAGCTCAGGTCCGCGATTGTGGGTTTATTAGTTTCCTATGGCTGCCATAACACAGTACCACAGACTGGGTAGCTTAAACAAGAGAAGTTTATTGTCTCAAAAGTTCTGGAGGCTGATAGTGTGAAATCAGGGTGTCAGCAGAGTTGGTTCCTTCTGAGGGTTGTGAGGGAGAATCTGTTTCCTACCTCTCCTAGGTTCTGCTGGTTTGCTGGCAGTCTTTGGCATTTCTTGGCTTATAAGTGCATCATCCTGATCTATGCCATCAACCTCAGATTGTATCCTCACTGTGTGTGTGTGGCTTTCTCTGTGTCCAGATTTCCCCTTTTTATAAGGATACCAGTGATGTTGGATTATGACCTCAAATGAACTCATTTTAACTTAATCCTGTAAAGACGCTGTTTCCAAATAAGGTCATATTCTGAGGTACAGTAGGGATTAGAACTTAAATGTATCTTTTTGGGAGGACACGATTCAACCCATAACTTTGGACATCTTATAATAGTCAGTGCCCATAGCATCCAAAACTGAGACACTCACCTTCTTTCTCTGATAAGCATTTACCACCATGGAAGGAGATTGAGGGCAAGTGTCATTAGAAAATTAATGGCCCTTCTACTGCATAGCACTGGGAACTCTGCTCAGTGTTATGTGGCAGCCTAGATGGGAGGGGAGTCTGGGAGAGAATGGATACATGTGTATGTGTGGCTGAGTCGCTTTGCTGTGCCCCTGAAACTATCACAACATTGTTAATCGGCTATACTCCAATATAAAATAAAAAGAAGAAAAGAAAATTAGTGGACCTTGATTGTTTATGCATCATAGTTCGCCTATGGTTTAGAAGGATGTCTATAGTAGAATTTTAGACTTCACCCAATTTTAGCAAACAAAAATGCCAGTCTCCATGGAAGTTTCTCCACATTTTCTGTTTCAAATTTTAGTTCTTTGATTTTAGAAGAAAATCAAACCGCTAAATTCTTAATTATATTTATACAACAAGGAACCAAGATTTATCATACCTCAAATTTGACGTTGAATGCCTAGCAACGTAGACTTCAAATAAACCTCCTCTTGGAGGCTTCTCCTCTGTGAAGACTTCAAAATCATATTCACCTCCTCCATGAGCATTCCTTGTCAAAGATACCTGCCTGTCACCTCCCTTCACAAGACACCACTCATTAGACCACCTTGGGCTTTGCCTGGTTACAGGCCTGCTTTCCGCTCTGGAACTTTGTCAAGGACAAAATCAATGTTTCTTTCATTGTTCTATCCCCAGTAACTAGCCCAGTTCCTGAGACACTCTATTTAGGTGCTTCGGAAATACTCTTTAGTTCGTTTGTTTCTCTGTGCACTCACTCTCCGACTTTACAAAGCCTGAAATGCTGAATATCTTTAGTGTCTTACTGGATCTCATGGTCAGGATCTTATTCATATTGTCACTGCACTTGAATACAATGGCCTAAACACATTTGAGGAGTGTGCCTCGTCACTGCTTTTCAGGTAAGGCAACAGAAGCAGGGAAGGATCAAATGTTTTGTCTGAGGTCCAAGGCTATCACTGGCAGAGAACATTGAAGGTCCCCAGATTCTAGGTTTGCTCTTCTACCTTGACAGACTTCAGGAATCAGGCAAAATTGGTTTTCTCCTGGAGACAGTATGGGCATATATGTATAATGTACCCTTTTGCCAGAAAAGAGTTTTGTTCGTGTTTTTTTTCTTTTGTTTTGTTTTGTTTTCTCTCAGTGACTCAGGAAAACCACAGCTCTACTCCTGTACTGGATGCAGGAACAATATTACCATGCTGTCCTGCTCTATTCACTCACCCTTTTAAGGAAATGCTTAAAGAACAGCAGGGCCCCATGGTGACAAAGGCACTTTATTCTCTGTTCAGTATTCCACTTGGCAGCCTTGTCTTTCTTTTCCTTAATTGCAATAAGCTAACCTCTTGCATCTCAAATGTAGTTGTAATCCAAAGGAAATAACCAAAGTGAATGTTTTATTAGCTGTATATTTCTTAATGAGCTAAGAAAAACATAAATAATGGGTCTTGGCAATGCATGTAGTTTAGCAAAATGTAGCAGTTCATATATTTGTGCATCAATGTACAAAAAGTTATGTAAACCCAAAAGGCATGAATAGGATTGGTAAGTTAACTATATGTCCCGAAACTGATCCACTACCACAGACTGCTAATTTAGGTGACTTGATTTGAGAGACATGGAAAAACCTCCATTCCTCAAAAATCTTTCTTGTTTGCTGCTATTAAAAAATCGTATCTTTATCAATCCATTGCTTTGCATTACACACCACCCCCTGTGAAGCACTGTTTTTAAAACTGTGAAATTTTCATCGCAGGGAGGCAATACATGGTGTCACTCACCTCAGTAGAGGTCACCTCAGTATGAATTTTACCAGATCATTTACAAGATGAATTTTTAAATGAGTCGGTCAACAAAACAGCATTTTACTCATTGCTGAGCTGAGCACAGTGGGGAAAAGAAAGATCAGCTTATTTTAAGGAGCTTCCAGTATAATTTATGAGACAAAACATATACACATAAAACAAAAATGCCAGTAACAATATTTTATTGAGTGACAAATGGTTTGGTATATTAGAGAGCAGTATTTCTCAAACTTTTTCTTTGAGCAATGGACCTGTTTTCCAAATTATCTTACACAAAATCCCAATATATAAAACCTATGAAAATTGGGCTTCTTTGGTTCGAGAGGGTGAGGGGAAGCCGAGGGAGCCGTCTGCTCCGGTTGTCCCTTCATCCCTGATGAGACTCCTTGGAATCTAAGGCATCTGGGATCACAGTTAAGAATCATTAAATTTAGCACATAAACATGGGGTAAGTTGACAGAAGGGAAAATCCACTCTGGGTCTGAACAAGAGAGGAAAATCCCAAGTAGGAATTCCTCCCCGAGTTGGTGTAAAAAAAGTCATAGGGATAGTGAGAAAAAAGTTGGGTAAGGAAGGTAGGTAGACATTAGCTCAAGCCAGAAAAGGAGGCAGAAAAGTTGAGATTTGTTGAGACAAAAAATAGGGAGACACTGGGGTTTTAATCTTAGGAACTGATGTGATGAAAGCAGACTTGAAGAAGGAAGACTGGTAACAGGTGCAAGATGGTTTAGAAAGAGAATTGATTCTTATTCTCAAGTTATTCCTTCCTCTCTGGCTTTTCTCAGTTTCATTATCTGAGAAACTGAGAGGAGGCGATCTACTTATCCTTCCCCCTTTCTCAATCCCCAGAGCTGTGTGTTGTACCTGCCTGAGCCTTCTATCTCTCATTCTGTGCAAAGCTGAACCCAGTTGAGCAAAATGCGCATCCTTTCCACATAGCCCCTGGCTTCAGGGTCATCATGCCTAACTGATGCCTAATAAACCCCATGATGCCACTTTCCTTTTCCTTTTTTTTTTAAAAGATTTTGTTTTTATTTCCCTCCCTGAATTGCAAAGGGATTATGCATCTTCTGAATTTGGAAAGATTTATATGTGGATCTTTATAGATCTCCTTATTAAAGGAGAATTTATACCTTAAGTTACATAAGTGCCAGAAAATTAGCGATACGACTTGACTTTTATTTTCTGAGAAATGTTAAGTTCTTCTTTTTTTTTTAATTCATCAATTCCCTCTTTTCATTTTCTTGTGTACTGATGATTCTTCTCCAGTTGGTCCCCATAGCAACACTGGATAATGCTAATGAAACTGCAACATCTTAAGCTCTCCCACAGAGCATCTCTGTTAAAACAGCCATGAAACACAGTTGCTTTATTTTCTTTGCTTAAAAGAAATCGATATTTTGGGATCTTTTCCATGATGGAGGCTTAACTTCCCAAACTCTCTGGCTAGAATTGGAGCCTCTAATTTAGAGAAGATTTTTCAAAGGTGATAAACCACGATTAGAATACCACTTCCTCCCCTTCATTCATGCCCCATGTTGGTGTACCGTATGAAAGTGGTTCTCAAAACGTGATTCCGCAGCAGCAGCAGCAGCATCTGGGCATTTGTTAGAAATGCAGATTCATGTGCCACACCCCAGACCTTCTGAATCAGCTACTCAGGATGGAGCCCAGTGCTCTGTTTTAACAAGTCCTCCAGGTGATTTGGATGCACACTGAAGTTTGAGTACCACTGGTGTAGAGGATAGAACTGTAGTGGGCAACAACATCACATCCAGTTTGATGGATTCTGCTAACACGATTAGAAATTATCTTACTGTTTGTTTTTTATATCACCTAGATTTATTTATACTGTGAAACATTAGCTAAATGTCAATTTGTGTTAAGATAAAATATGGCAGTGGAGAGTGTAATTGATTTGAGCTACTGAAAATGTCTCCTGATCCTTATTTATCCATTATTAACAAGCATTAGAAAGGCCAAGTAATTGCCAGTAAGTCTATGGTAATACGTAATGGCTCAGACTATAAAAGCATGTGTTTTTTTCTGTTTCTTATGTTTAATGTATGGATGCTGACAAGTATTCGCCTTTTAGAAAGGAGTACAGTTGACCCTTGAACAACACCATGGTTGGGGCTCTGACCCTCCACACGCTGGAAATTCAAGTATAACCATATTCACAGTTCCACATCCGCAGATTAAACCAACCTCAGATTGTGTAGTACTATAGTATTTACTATTGAAAAAAATCCGAGTGTAAGTGGACCTGTGCAGGTCAAACCCATGTTGTTCCAGGGTCAGCTGTATTTTAAATAGTGCCTCTTCTGCTTGTAGTAAGTAATTCATCCTTTACATGCAGAAACACACCAAAAGCAGGCAGTAAAAGCAAGAATCTTTTTTAGGCCATGATTTAGAGAACAAAATAGGAATCAGATGTAGTAGAAAATTACAAAAAAGGACAAGTTTATTTTGTTATCTAAAGTTTTAAGTGGCAGGTAGGCCCCAAAACATGGATATCAAGGCAGAAATTTGAGCTGGAGAGAGGCACTCTGAAAGTTATTTTAAACTGCTGGTTATCACAAAGCTGAACCATCTGTATACCAGGGTGTTGGAACAGAACCTAAGGAAGTTGTACTTGTTGGTGGTCAGGTCCAGTCTGAAAGCCAGGCTGTCAGGCATTATAAAAAAGGAACCAGATGGGGTTCAGAAACCAAGATAAGTAAGATACCCCTGGTCAGGAATCCAGAGAGTCCAAGCAAACAATACAAGCAGAGTGATTCTTACCAGCATCTGACATTTGCTCCTACCTCTTGATCACCACTGCCCTATTTCAGATCCTCTCTGTATCTCACCAAGACTGTAATATTGCTTCCATATTGGGGTCAGATCCCTGAATATTAGTAATATTCATAGTTCCCTGAATATACTGTCTCTGCCTTCCTGCCATATTACTCCTTGAAGTGCCTGGGGGCACCCTGCTCTCTCCAGCTAGGTTTGCTCCTCTCATTTACTCATTATTTGCCCTTAAAGTCTTAGTTCAAATAATGAACTTCTTCACCTTTGACTGGCAGACTTAGGTCCTCTCTATACCCTGGAATTCCCTTATACCTTGTACTTACCATTATTTATAACAAATGCCATGTATTGTAATTGTTTGTGTCTCTACCTGTGCTTTGGTAGCTGGATCCATATCTTCATCTCTAATCCTTTCTCTTCTCTTGGTGCCTAGCACACTGTAGATTTTCAATAAATATTTGTTAAATGAATGTTTAAGAGATTTTTATGTATTATAGGCATGGCAAACAAATTATGGATTTTCTGAAATCTGATTTGAAATTTTTTTTTTCTGTTTCTCTTAGCTACTGTAACTTCAGCTGTTTCACTGGCCCAAAATTTATCTCCTAAGTGTCTTATATGCAGATATAACAAAAATCCTTTGAAGTTACTATATACCAGGGATATGGAAAGATGGAAAAGTATATCTCTGCCCTTGGGGAAGGGTATGTTAGCCATTTAAGAAAATCTCCAGGGAAGTCCATTAGTAAAATCTGAAAATGGGATGTTGGAATAGGGTGTTTCTGTGCTTGTTTGAGGTATTTAATTAATATAATTCTTGGGCTGAATTGTTCAAACCTTATAGAAAACCTCTTCTGTTCTTTCGTCTCTTTGCATTTCCATGCTATTCCAAAATTCAGAGTACTAGGGGAATGTGGTTGGAATTGAGAGATAAAAAGAAATTCTAGATTCTTTCCATGGGTAATGGTTTATAATGCCCTTTAATTTATCTGGCAGCATCTCAGAAAAAAATATGATGTTTTGTTTAAGTAGCTTACCAGGTTTCTGAAGATTATTACATTGAGTAGTTTTTCAAAGGGCTGTACATAACTGACTGCAAACATCATGTCTTGATGACTATCAGCAGAATAAACACACATATTTTTACTTACTGATTCCACTCAAATATTCCTAAATAGCTTTACTTGTTTTGGTTTTTGTTGCCATAGTTATTCTTCTCCCTCTTTGATGATCATTCATTTATTAATCAAACAAACATTCACTTAGCATCTACTATATGCTGCACGCTGGGCTGGGGGGCTAGAACCAGAAGAATGTATAAAGCGGACAAACTTCCTGCCTTCTTCAAATTTTAAAACTAGTGGGAGAGGGACTTTCCTGGTGGCGCAGTAGTTAAGAATCCGCCTGCCAATGCAGGAGACACAGGTTCGAGCCCTGGTCCGGGAAGATCCCATATGCCGCAGAGCAACTAAGCCCGTGTGCCACAACTACTGAGCCTGCACTCTAGAGCCTGCGAGCCACAACTACTGAGCCCGCATGCTGCAACTACTGAAGCCTGCGGACCTAGAGCCCATCCTCCGCAACAAGAGAAGCCACCACAATGAGAAGCCCACACACCGCAACGAAGAGTAGCCCCTGCTCGCCACAACTAGAGAAAGCCCGCGTGCAGCAACAAAGACCCAACGCAGCCAAAAATTAAATAAATTAATAAATAAATAAATTTATTTTTTTAAAAAAAACTAGTGGGAGAAATAGACTTTAGCAGAATTTCATCTTCTCTCCATATCATAATTTGTGGCTTCAGATCTTTGGTGGAGAGAACTGGGTATAAAATGAATATATATAGCAGAACCCAGGCCACAAACTCAGTGAAATTCAAGGGACTGCCAGGTAACAGAAGTGATGGAAGTGGGGTGGAAAACAACCACTTTGAATTACTGCTACTTTCAGTTTGATTTTGGAATAATAGGGGGTGGTGAGGATCATGGCAAATGGGGACATACCTACCCTGCCTGAGGAAGCAGCCATCCAGATCTGGATTACTGACATGTGGAAATGGACTCCCAGTGTTATCAGAGTCTGGAAATTTTTTTAATGTGTACTTTTTCAGTTTTAATGATGGTAGCTAACTGAAATTAAAATACTGTACATATCAAGTAAAATATATCAGAGGGGTAGATTTGGCATGAGGGTTGCCAGTGTATAGACTCAGAGTCTGAGCTCCCTGTGAGTAAACTGCATGAGTTTTAGCATCTAATTTGAATACACAGAAGCCTTGTTTTCTTCCTTCCTTGTTAGAATTACCAGATTAAGCAAACGAAAATAAAGATTGAGGACCAATTATATTTGCATTTCAGATAAGCAGCTAATAACGTTTTTAGTATATACCCCCAATATTGCACAGGATATGTTTATACTATGCAATACCATACAGTATTTGGGACATACTTATACTAAAACAGTATTCGTTGTATATCTGAAATTCAAATTTAACTGGGCATCCTATATTTTATCTGGCAATCCTATTCCTAGTACTGTCTACTGTTTTGAATTTAAGTTTGCCAAATAAGTGGCGTATGGGTGAAATATTTATTTTCCCAATTTATTAATAATTAATGTAAATAATTAAAATTTTAATTGTTATTAAGTGATGGCTGTATGCCAAGCTGGGCATACCTTCAAATAGGAATAGGTTTTTTTTGTTTGTTTTTTTGTTTTTAAAATCTGGCTTTCTGTGGGGAAGCCTTCTTATTTAGCCTTTATATATAAACTTCTAAAAATGTTTTTACAGTGTATTATTATTTTGGCACAAAAATAATAATTCTTTCTATAGTCCAAATGAATGTTTTTATCTACGTATTTATCCCCATGCTACCAACTTGCCTTTATGACGTTTTAAAAAAAACAACAACATATCTTTGTAAATGTCCTTTCCATGTTAGCACATTGATTTTTATTTTAATCTTTGAAAAGCTAAGTTCTGAGCACTTTGCTTCAACTAGTATTCTCCCTGATGCCCACGTCACTGTGCAATTTCTTTTGTACTTTTTGAGATTCTCCTATTCTTCCCTTTGTGATATTAACCATCTGTATTAATGAGATAATAAACCAGGCTTGTTGCTAATGAATCGATTCATTCAACTCTAGATTTAATTAGAAAGACATTTAACATGCCAGCAGATGTTCTGGTTTTGTTTAATTGTCCCCAAATATAATAAAATACAATGAATTTTTATATTTTTGCATAAATTAAACTAAATCAAGATTTGTTACTCTATCATGTATTATAAAAGGCTAACTGATGGAGTTTTGTTACCATTGTATTCCAAGTATCAGAAGGGAAATCAGTTTCCTTCTAAAAACACTTACCTAACTCTTAACTGGCACAAGAGAAGAGTCTAGGAGTAAAGAGTATCCTGACCCTCAAATCTATATAAAGGAAACTAAGCCATAGATGCATCCCGAAGTGTTGGGTTTTTTTTTTTCTGTCAGTACTTTGATAGGGGATGCATCTTGTAAATTAATTAACCAATAAAAAAGTTACTTCAGAACTGTAATTCCAGAGACACTATCTAGTGAGTTTTTTAAATTGTTTGCTTTTCATGGTTTTGCTTGCAGTATACAAAGGGACTTTTACTTTAAAAAAGAGAAAAAGAAAAAGGCAGAGTTTTAGGAGAGATTTTAACGTTCAGGGCTTTTATTAGAGAAATTGTCAGGGAAGCTTTTAAATGTGTTAGTGCATGCACAAAAGTAACAGCTCAGACAAATTGAGCAGTCCTCACTTTGGACCTTCAGCCTCTAGCATGCCCTTCCTAGAAAAGAAATGAGAGGATTCTATGCAGTGTCCCAGATACCAAGTCAGTAGATGACGTGAATTAAGCAATACTCAGATACAAAGCAAATTACAGATACATTAGGAAAAAACTGTCTTAAAAGAATTACCAAATGGGTAAATTCATCCATCCTGGGCACACTTCCTGAGGTAGGGGTATAAAGACTTGCAGAGTAGCTAAAGAGGAGGAAGAAGACAATAGTAATTCCTTTCACCCTTCCAGCTCAGCTTTTTTTGTTTTTTTCTTTGGTAGTTCCTTTTGTTTAAAAATATGTATTTTTTTTAAAAAATAGGGATCAGTATAAATATGGATTTATACAGTTATTTCCTGAGTATTTCCGCATGCCACTAAATCTCTCAAAACACATTTTTAATGACTTGTTTAATTTCTATAATTCATTTAATCATTCTCTTATTGTTGGATATTAGGTCATTTTATTTTTTTCTATCATTAAATTAACATCAATAGGTATTCTTTAGTAATCCCCCCAATCTTGCTTTCATAGGGTAGTTATTTCTGGGAAGTGATCAGCCTTAGGTACCAGTTAAATTTTGATTTTCACATTACATTTCAGAGTGTAAGGAATGCAACAGTTTTCTAAAACTAGGGCAAGAAGAGAATGAAATCAGGCAGGTAGGCCAGGCAGAGAGCAAAGGTGATGGAACATAAAGTTGTACCTACTCTGGTTTCTGTACCATCCCAACTTCTGCAATGAAGTTACAGCATAGAGTTATTGCTTTTTTGTCATCTGAGGTTCACTTCTTACAACTTTGCAATATTTTTCTTTTAGTTTTAACAGTTCTTTCAAGGATTTGGTAGGATTGTTAATATCAGTCATATACAACCACAGAAATGTGTGTGAGACATAGAGATTAGACCTTGTAATGATAGGCTACCATAATCCCTAATACTTAATAGTCTCTAAGTAGAACTTGTCTCAGTGGTTCTCCTACTTACAAGTTTGCTCAGGCAGCTTGGAGAAGATTCCAACCACCATAAAAACTTGAGGCATTAAGTAGCTTCGTGAATTTCGAGTATCTTTCTGGGCGCTGCACTAGCCTCTTTGAATTCCCTTCTGGGCTTCCCCTGTATTCAATACTGTAGGCTGTCTGGTGTTGTTAGCTTCAACCAGGTGCTTGGGTGATTGGAATGAATGTTCAGCTTTGACATTTATTTGCCTTCAAAACTAGTAATAATGTACCTGGAGACCAACTGTGTCTCATTTCACAATTTGTAAAGTCTGTTTTACCTAACGGCCAACAATTAGATTTTCTGCCTATAAAAAAAAAAATGAGAGGATGCAAAATACATTTGCTAAATCCCATAAAGAGCTAATGAATGACATTTTATATGCCTAGCTATGTCTACTTTGTGGCTGTGTTTTTGATTTTTCAGATTGAGAAAGGTGATTATAGTTAACCCTTGAACAACAGCGATCTGAGCAGTGAGAGTCTGCTTTTACCTGGATTTTTTTTTCTGTAAATACTGCAGTACTACATGATGTGCAGTTGCTGAGGTTGCTGTGGAACCACAGGTAAGGAGGGCCTGCTGTAAAGTTCTAGGCTGATTTTCAGCTGCGAGGAGGCCGCCCCAATCCCTGCCTTGTTCAAGGGTCAACTCTACTTCATTTGGGTCCTTATTTCTTGCTTTTTCTGGGAGAAAAGAATAACTTGTATCGAAGGTGGAAACAAAATCTCATTTTTTAGAGATTTTTAACCTCTCCCCTAATTTATTTTTGTGCTTCTTGTCTGAATTTTACCACATGTAACATTTTGCCCCAAATCCTTATATTCTTTAACCTTCATGGTCCCTTTAGAATTGTGTTTTTAGGAGTTTCTTCATAATCTGCTCTCCATCAAAAGACACCAGTGCTCATTTGTTTAATCCTCTTGAATATCAAAGCCTCTAGTCAAAGCTTTTGTGTCATTCTGCTTGTTTTTACTTGAATATTCTGTAATAGAAGACTTTTTTAAAGCAAGGTGACCTGAACTACCCTTTGTTCCAAATAAAGTTGCTTCATTTTTAAGTAACATCTTTTGACTTATACCAAGACAATAAACATTTAAAAAAATCTACTTAGTTTTTTAAGTGCCGTGCTAAAAGTTTAAAGTCTTACCCTCTACTAAACATTTATTCTTCTGTTCAGTGTCTTGTAGCATATGAGTACCAAGGGTGTATTCATTTTCTGTAGAATTTGGTGTTCCCTAACTCATTACTTTATATTTCTCTACAGTGAGTTCTCTACACTGCTCTCAGCCTGCCTGCATAGCTCTCCTCCTTCCTACAATCTGCCCTTCTAGTTTTGTGGCCTCAACAGATTTCATCTCCCTTCATGTTCTGTCTTCCAAATTATTGAGACATTTTTAAAAGCAATTAAATTTAAAAAGATTATTATTGAGCCATGTGTATAGACTGCTTGCCCAAATTTATGGATCTTAAAATTGTCAAGCTCCTGGCCAGGAATATTCAGCCTATATTAAAGCTCAGAAAGAAAGCCAAGGGGAGAACAATGCAGGGAGTATTGTCTTACAAAGAGAACTTTGGACTTAAAGTTCCCATTGTAAATAATATTTTTAGTTTCAATTTTTTTAAGAGTTGTTTTTTTTTGGTCTATTTGCCTTAAATACTTTTTATTTACGAAAAAATTACTGCATGTGATTTATTTTCTCAATTAATATGTTAAAAGCCTAATAAGTGAATTATATTAATAAAGGTAATTTAATGACATAAAACATTTGTTCCATGGGATTATCTCTCAGAATGTTTTATAAACGATATAGAGGATTATATATTTTTTAAAATACATTTTGTCTTAATTAGTACAAAGGTATGCTGTTAATCGTATTTAGATACTCTTCAAAGCTTAGTATTTAAGAGGCTATTTTGTTTTAGATTTGTTTCAATTGAAAATATGGATACTTTTGGTTGTAAATGTTGATGAATAATACTGCCTAACTTCATGGGGACTCTGCCATTCACGGTGTCCATTAAATAGTAATAAAATTAGAAAGGAGCAATAATAAGTTACTATACACCGCATTTAAATAACAACATTTCTATGGTCATGAAAGGGTGGGGGCATCAAGGTCTCTCCATCATAATCCAGATATTAGGATATTTGCTCAGGGAGAGTATAATGACTCCAAGGTTAGGCTCTGGAATCAGACTGCCTGCATTCCAGTCCTCTGTGGAACCCTTTGGTCGAGGAGGTCATTGCTCAATCTCTGAATCAAAAAGCTGGATTTACTGTTGCTGGACAGTGGAGACCTGTACTTAAAAGGCATAGTCTTTCTGACAAAGCAGACGGCTGATCTTGTTTTGGGTTTTGGGAATCATAGGGATCAGAGACCGTTGGACTCTCAGAAGCAGTATTGTGTGGGGATTGGTAGACCTTTAGCTATAGCAGTATAGTCGCTGAATGAAGTCGTTGCCAGTTAACTGACTTTCAGAAGTATGGTAATGGATTGAGTTGTCACTGACCCACTGGAATAAGTTTAAAACTGTGATTCTCCTACTACTTAACAATAACAAAACTGCCTTCCTCATAGAACTTTTTTTGATAATTAAATCAGAGATTGTGTATAAACGTCCTAGCATAATGCCTAATAAAAACAAGCCATCATCGGGGCTTCCCTGGTGGCGCAGTGGTTGAGAATCCACCTGCCAGTGCAGGGAACACGGGTTCGATCCCTGGTCCGGGAAGATACACATGCCACGGAGCAACTGAGCCCGTGCGCCACAACTACTGAGCCTGTGCTCTAGAGCCCGTGAGCCACGACTGCTGAGCCTGCATGCTGCAACTACTGAAGCCCACGCCCCTGGAGCCCATGCTCTGCAGCAAGAGAAGCCACCACAACAAGAAGCCCGCTCACTGCAATGAAGAGTAGCCCCCGCTTGCCGCAACTAGAGAAAGCCCACACCCAGCAATGAAGACCCAACACAGCCAAAATTAATTAATTTAATTAATTAATTAATTTTAAAAAAACAAGCCATCATCTTCATCAGTCTGGCCTTAAAGAGGGTAGACTGTAAAGCCTTTAGAGCATTCGATCATCATATTGGGTCAGTATAGCACCTCACATTGGCCTCATTCCCCAATGTTATATGATACATACTGTTCATTTTCACTTTTTTTTTAATATTTATTTTTATTTATTTATTTAGTTGTGCTGGGTCTTAATTGCAGCAGGCGGGCTCCTTAGTTGTGGCTTGCCAACTCCTTAGTTGCAGCACATGGGCTCCTTAGTTGCGGCTCTCCAGCTCCTTAGTTGTGGCATGCAAACTCTTGGTTGCGGCATGCATGTGGGATCTCATACCCTGACCAGGGATCGAACCCAGCCCGCCTGTATTGGGAGCGTGGAGTCGTAACCACTGCGCAACCAGGGAAGTCGCCATTTTCACTTTTATGTGTGCTTAATACACGGCTCTACAGTGTCAACATTTTACGCAGTGTTTATTTCACTTTTAAATAGATATCATTTGCTTTCTAGACCAGTGAGCTTTTTGTGGGTTTGGTTTGGTTTTTAAGCTTTTATGAGAATCACAGATCTCTTTGAGAACCTGGTAGAAGCTGTGAACTCTTCCCCTGAGTGATGTTTGTGTGCATATACATATTTTTATATACAATTTCTTAGATTCTCAGATTCCATGAAGGCTCAGGCCCTGCTCTTCAAAACTACCTCTGTTCCAAAAGATAGTTTTCTGTGAGAATCTTTACATCTAGAAGCATGGGTTTCAGTTGTAGGACATTGGGTAATACCAATAAAAATAGCCCTTTATGATAGAAAACATAAAATGTATCTTGGAGATTGAGGGTGAAGGTTGAAGTGGATTAGACAAAAAGGTGCCAGTTCCTAGAGGCCACAGTGGCCCTTTCTAGGCAACAGTGCAGGCTGGGCAGTAGCTTTTGAACATTAGTATACAGAAGCACACCTGGGATCCTGCTCTGGGCCCAATGCCCCAAATTTGATTAATTAGATCTGGCACTCGATGATTCTGGTCCTAACTACTCTTAAAGGAAAACTGAATTATCAAATCCAAACATTGTTATGATATAGCAAGTTCTCCCCACTTTCCTTTCCAGTCCAGTTTTTTTTTTTTTTTAATATCTGTCTCTCTTGCACCGTAAGGAATCCTCTGAAACAACATAAGCGTTTCACTAGAAGATTTTGCGGTGTCAGGTCACTAGGCCTTTGGTTCTTAAATTGCATCACCTGTTAAAACAGGTTGCTTGTTAAAACGCAAATTTCTGGGCCCCACCCCCAGAGTTTCTGATTTAGTGGGTCCTGGTCTGGGGCCCAGTGATTTGCGTTTCTCACAAGTTTCCAGGTGATGCTGATGCTGCTGGTCCAGGGGCCACACTTCGAGGACTACTGCTCAAGGCGTTGATGCGTCATTGGTCCTCTAGGCCCACGTACCACTGGTCACAAACGCGAGATTGTTTGTACCAGCCACTCAAACTCAATAATTTAGCTTGTGTTAAGTAATTATTTGTAATAACTCTAGGTCAGTTGATAGGGATAATTGCTCTTGGTTAGTGCCTAACAGTCAATAAAAGTGTTGCAGAAATGTCTTCAGGCTTGAGAGAATGGGACAAGGGCAGAAAGAAACCTTTAAGTAAATTATTTAGTAAGATTAAAAAAAAAAAAAAAAAAGGGAACCACAGCAACCCTGACTTTAAAATGCAGAGTGCTTCCTCTGGACCCTAGCCTGACTCTAGTTGAGAGAAACTTTTGAGCAAAGGCTGCATCCGTAACCGGGAATAGGTCACACTTATAATATGGCCCTACCTAGGTTATGCTTCCCTAGAAAGGAAATAAGGAGCTCCTGTAGCTAGAGAGATTGTTGACCATCTTTTCTGACTCTCTTCATATCAGAATAAAAGAAAGAAATCAAGTTCATGTTCAAAGTCAGCAATTATGATATCTGGTTACCCCTGCTAATCTCACCTCCTAATTGCTAATGACCAGACTTTTTTTTTTTTTTAAAGAATCAATTTTATTTATTTATTTGTTTGTTTGTTTATTTAGGAGCGCGGGCTCCAGGCGCACAGGCTCAGTAGTTGTGGCTCATGGGCTTAGTTGCTCCACGGCATTGTGGGATCCTTCCAGACCAGGGGTCGAACCCTTGTCCCCCGCAGTGGCAGGCGGATTCTTAACCACTGTGCCACCAGGGAAGTCCTGTGACCAGACTTTCTTTAACCACTTCCATAACTAAAGATATAAATGATCCACATTAAAATATTGGTACCCTTTGACCTAGAAATTCTACTTCTAATTAATCCTAAGAAAATTATTATTTTAAAAAGAGCAGAGATTTAGCTAAGGGTATATTCACTGCAATTTTGTTTATAATAGCAAGAAATGTGTACAATTGGTTAAATAAATTGTTATATTCCATTGTTAGAATAGTCTGGTTATTTTAAGTAATTTTATAGAAGGATATTTGGTGGTGTGGAAAGTTCCTTATGGCATATTAAGTGGAGGGAAAAAAACATATATCAGGGAAGTATTTTTGGGATTTTTAATTAAAAATGTGTGGAGATATATATGAAGAAAAATCATCATAATGTTAATTGTGCTAATTTCTGAATCGTGGGATTATGGGTGCCTTTCCCCTTTGTTTTGCTTAAAAGTTCTACAGTGTACTCATTTTTGTTGTCTGAAAATTTTGTTTTAGTAATCTGTACGATTTAAACTATTTTAGTGAGAGTTTTAATCAAGTATTACAGCAGTCAACCAAGAAGTACAGAAAATAACTGAGAGCACTGTCTTACATTTTGAATAAGAAGAAAAAGTGAAAGTCTCAGAACAGTACTGGATGCTTCTCCGTAGGAAAGAAAGGTCAGTGCTGGGAGAGGGAAGGGTGCAGAAGGAAGCTGCTGGAGGCTGCCCTGTTAGCCTTTAAATGGTAAAGGCAGACAGAGCTGAGTGTAGTATTGCCATCGAACTACAGAGAGAACTCTGCCTGTTACCAACATTTCTACACTTATTAGTTTAATTCTTAAGATGACTGTATAGTTACTGTCTGGCCAGTGGATCACTAACAATGGTCCAGGGTTATCACTGGCTATAAAATCACAGACCAAGAAACTTTTTTTGGACATTGGGTAAGAGTTGCAATAACTTCGGCCATTTCCAGTAAGATATTTGAAGACCTCACCAGCGTATCATAACAAACTTTTGAAAATAATTATAAGATTTAGGTTTGTTGAATACTGAAAACCTCACTGAAAGCTCTAAAGTTTTACTGTACTCCTAAAACAATTGCTTACCAGAAACTAGCAGTGCCAGTAATTTGTTTTGTAAAATATCCCTTGGCTATTTGTAGTTGTAGGGCTTCTCTTATGGAGCTCTTGGTGTCACACGTATGTTAGATTTAAAGAGCTCATCCTTGAAGTTTCTTAATAATCCCTTAATGCAACAAAAAAAAGTATATTTATCTTTTAATGAACGTAGGACTCATCTCTTTAATATTAATAAACTTTCTACTCTTTATTCTTTTTTAAGTAAGAGTTTGTTCAACCCAGTGGCTTTCATCTGGATGAGTGGTTTATGAAGCTTCCCAAATTATTATAACAATATCCCTTCCCCCCACTGTAAATTACATGTTTGGAGAACAGCAGAAATGACAGCTGGCAGTGAGATTCAGAGTGAAGCACCTTTCTGCTCTGTAATAGATTCCTTTGACCACTGCTATATCCTCTTATATTTAAGTATATTGGGTATGTTGAATAGCTTATTTTATACAGCCCAAATAACTTATTTTGTGTTTTATATTTTATTTAGTAGCTATCATGCATGATCAATAACCAATGTTCAGTGAAGTGCTAGGATTTGGGAAACCTAATGTCTTTTGATGCTGATCTTATCTTTATTGATGTTATCAGTCAAATATTTCCCTATTGTGTTTTAACTTTAAATACATTCTGTTCAAAAAATCTTATTTCTTAAGTGCTTTACAGCTTTATAGAGTCAGAGCTGAGAATGAGAAGAAGCTGGGGAATGGGCAGAAGAGAGCAAGGGCGATGAACAGCCCTTTTAAGAATTGCTAACATTTGACTAGCTTTGTTGGCTGTTTTGGGGTTTTTTTGTTTTTGTTTTTTTGTTTTTGTTTTTTTGTTTTGTTTTTTTGTTTTTGTTTTTTTAATCTTTTGTCTGATTCCAAAAGTCCCCTTCATTTTTTTTTCCCTTTCCTTTTTTTCCATTCTTTTTTGTTAGTGCACTTCTAATTGCTAGGGAATATCTGCTGACTGGAAGAGGACTAGGAGGTTTGAGTCATCAGACCCAGGAAGCATAGAGGAAGACAGGGTGTTCTCTACTGTTGACATCTCCTAATTCCACAGAGGGGATCTGAGCCCACTGCACTTTCAAAATAACAGTGGTGGCAGCTTCCCTATCAGAGACCTTCCCCAAGATTTCCCTGGATGCTCCCTCAGATGATTGAAATTCTCAAGCAACTGGAACTCACCCGCTCCTTTCATGGGGAAAGCTATAGTTTTGTTAACTCTAGCCCAGTGTAAGACCCATCCAGATGGTTCTGAATGGTTTTGAGTGTCATTTCTGGAAAGTCAAAAGTACCTTATGACAATTTGACTTGAAGGTGAATTTATCTATATGTTCCTTAAGGATTTACACCGAGTTGCTTTTCTGCCTTTTCTGTTCTTTTTGTACAGAACTTTATCCCACATAGGATCATTTGGTGAACACTCAAAATTTGGAATGAATTTATAACACAAGAAGTACAAAGAATAATTTATAGATCATTGCTTCTGAACTTCCCTTTTTTTTGGCACGTCCAAAATTAAAATCCAAAGTGGATTTTGTGGAATGTGAAGATATGTATATCTTCAGATCAAAGTAAAACATACCGAAACTATGAATGGGTTGCTGCTGTTTTGTCAGTACATATACTCTTTCCTTGGCTTGCTTATTTTGAATTGCTGTCAATTTTTTGAAGATAATTTTGTGTATCTATTTTAGGTGGTTTATATAAACATCTGGTGAGGTTTCATTGATTGCCACTTAATAACTTCAAATACACAGTCATTTAAGCATTTTGTTTTAATCTAGATTTCTTGAGAGGTTTCTTCACTGTTAAGACTCTGCACCTCTTTGATATCAGTGATTTTTTATTCCATGAGTCAATACCCTGAATCTTACAGACTGGCACTCTTGAGTGATACTTATTATCTTCCTCTATTTAGTATTTTTCTCTCTCAGAATGGCAATTTTATATCTGGATTTTGGGGGATAAATCCATTCCAGTAAAATTGGTTATAAAGCATGTTTTGATAAAACAAGTGCTATTTTCTCATTGTTTTGCAGAATAAAACTGGAACTGCATAGGGGAAGGACAAAGCCTCCTTGTTGACTTGGCTGTAACGTGATGCAGAAACTGTTAAGATGGCCAGTTATTTGGCATAATGAGCATTGGCCTATACAAGAAGGCTTGTTGTAACACTTTACTAGGGAGGCAAGATGCGAAGTAGAAAAAAACTTCTAGGTTATAGTTTTCTCATCCCTGAAGTGGAGTTTTGATTCTAGGTCCTCACTTGCTGTAAGCTGTGATATGCTATACCAGAAGCACTTTTTCAATATGTGGAGTACCGTGATTCCCTAGTCCCACGTTCTGTTATTAAGGGTTTTTAAGTCTAAGAGCTGAGCTATGTTATCAGTAGATGCCCTCGTCTGTCCCGGTGTATTCAGCCCTAAAAATACTTTGTTATATACAAATAACAGAGGTGCTTCTACTCTAGTAACCTTATGCATTCCTGAAAAACTGCATTCTACAAAAGTACGCGACACAAATAACAGGTCTTGCGCGTGGCAGGGGGTGGGGGATTGGGTTAGGGATAGATCACTCAAAACCAATAGAACTTTGTAAACCAGAGCAATCCTAATAAAAAGAGCAGCATGGTTAAGTCTCCACTGGATTTACAGTCCAGTTAATTCTTTGCATCATTGAACTCTGGAATTCATGCTGCCTCCTTCAAACTGTGGTTCCTTGGAGACATTTACTCCTAATGAAGACCAGTTTTATCAAAATTAAATACCCAACTCACTGTGTAGACTTCTGTCAATCAGGTTTTGTTTTGTTTTTAAGACTTTATTTTTTTAGAGCAGTTTTAGATTTACAACAAAATCGCAGAGGTACACAGGTTTCCCATATACTCCTTACCCCCATACATGAATAGCCTTTCCCATTATCAACGTTATTCACCAGAATGGTACATTTTTTACCAAGGATGAACCTACATTGACCTATCATAATCACCCAAAGTCCATTGTTTACTTTAGGGTTCCCCCTTGGTGTTGTACATTCTAAGGGTTTGGACAAATGTATAATGGCATATATCCATTATTATAATATCCTACAGAGTATTTTCACTGCTCTAGAAATCCTCTGTGCTCTGCATAATCATCTGTTCCCACCCCCATTCCGGCTACCACTGATCTTTTTATGGTCTCCATAGGTTTGCCTTTTCCAGAACGGCATATAGTTAGAATCATACAGTATGCAGCCTTTTTAGATTGGCTTCTTGCACTTAGTAATATACATTTAAGATATGCAGCCTTTTTAGATTGGTTCCTTTCACTTAGTAATATGCATTTAAGATTGTTCCATGTGTTTTTATGTCTTGATAGCTCATTTCTTTTTAGTGCTGAATAATATTCCATTGTCTGGATGTACCAAAATTGATTTATCCATTCGCCTACTGCAGGACATCTTGGTTGCTTCCAGGTTTTGACAATTATGATTAAAGCTGCTGTAAACATCTGTGTGCAGGTTTTTGTGTGGACATCAGTTTTCAGCTCCTTTGGGTAAATACCAAGAAGTACGATTGCTGGATTGTATGGTAAGAGTATGTTTAGTTTTGTAAGCAGCTGCCACACAGTCTTCCAAAGTGACTGTACCATTTTGTGTTCCCACCAGCAACGAATGAGAGTTCCTGTTGCTCCACATCCTCACCAGCATTTGGTGTGTTCAGTGTTCTGGATTTTGGCCATTCTAATAGCTGTATAGTGGGATCTTGTTTTAATTTGCATTTCCCTGATACCATATGATGTGGAGCATCTTTTCATATGCTTATTTGCCTTCTGTATATCTTCTTTGATGAGATGTCTGTTAATATCTTCAGCCCCATATAATATTGTAAATCAACTATACTTCAGTTAAAAAATAATAAAGATCTTCAGCCCATTTTTTAATCAGGTTGTTTGTTATCTTATTGTTGAGTTTTAAGAGTTTTTTGGTATACTGTGGATAACAGTCCTTTATCAGGTGTGTCTTTTGCAAATCTTTTCTCCCAGTCTGTGGCTTGGCTTCTAATTTTCTTGATACTGTCTTTTTCAGAGTGGAAGTTTTTAATTTTAATGAAGTTCACCTTATCAGTTATTTCTTTCAGGGATCCTGTCTTTGGTGTTGTATCTAAAAAGGCATCATTATGCTCAAGGTCATCAAGGTTTTCTCCTATGTTATTATTGACTTAAAAATGCACAACATAAAATCTGTGAGTCTGGTTTATTCAGTTTCTTACTAAGGACTGTAGCCCTGGAGACAGCCTCTCAGATAGCTCTGAGAAACTGTTCCAAAGAGGGAAGCAGGGAGATCAGTATATTTGTGATTTTGGCAAAGGTGGTCTATGCAACCAAGCACACCTCTTGGTAGAAGGTTGCTGGTAGTCACGAGGAGCAGATATCTTAGTTCATGGTTTTAGTGCTTTTCTAAGTATGGGAAGATGCAAGAATCCAGGTTCATAAGAAAGTTTCTTCTGAAAATATCTCACTATCTGAAGGCCTGTTCTGCCAGTTTTCCCAGAGCACAGAGAGCCTCATTCCAGATCTCCACCCTGAACTCCTTTCAGGACATGTTGAAGATCAGCAACTGCGGTGGCTAATGACTCAATCCTTGTGGAGCTGGATGGCCAGTGGCATTTTTTAGTTGGCATTTTTGTCTAAGAGTTTTACAGTTTTGTGTTTTACAATTAGGTCTGTGATCCATTTTGAGTTAATTTTTGTGAAGAGTGTAAGTTCTGTGCCCAGATTGATTTTTTTTTTTTTTTTGTGGGGAGGGGCCTGTGAATGTCCATTTGTTCCGACCATTTGTTGAAAAGACACTCTGTCAGTCAGGTGTTATTTAAACACGGGAAGAAATGCCATTGCACCTTGTTCGTCTGTATCATCAGCTTCCTTGAATAGCTTAACATAATGGAAAGAGTAGCAGCTCTTGAAGTCCCTACTTGCTGTAAGGAAGAACTTAACTAGATTTTTCAGGAGTTTTGTTAAAGATTGTTGTATATTGCTTAGGCTTTCTTTAAATAATGAGAAAGCATGCCGTGATTGCTTCAGATCACTATTTTGCTGGAAAAAAATACACGTGAACTAATACAACTTCTGTGTTATGCTGATGTTATTCTTCAGTTTATCAAATGTGTATGAGCAGATTCACAGTAAAGAAACATATTGTATCAATGACTTTAATTTGATTCCCTTTCATAAAGTGCAAAGATGTTGTTTTTCCCAAAACCAGAAACCATTTTTTAATCTTCCCCCATAAAATATCTATCTTTTTTACTCTTATACTAAATTATGACGTCATAGAATTGATCATAACAGGTTTTCCTTAGAACAGTAGTTTGTGGATTCACATGAAACATGTACCAGTCACCACAGAATGATTACATTAGAATCACTGTGTGAAAAACATCATGTTTCCAAAGCTCCCAAGTTGATTTATATGTACTATCAGGTTTGAGAATCACTGCCTGAAAATAAAAATAACTAAAGATATTCATCAAGTATCATTTTTAGTAAAGTTGCATTTGGACATCCAGTGAAGCCAGTGCTAGTCAGATGAACTGCTGACAAAATTCTGTGTTTGCTGTTGCATGAGTAATTTGCAACATGTACTATCTTATGTTAACTAACTTCCACCCATTCTTCTAGGGATACAAGATATATATCACTTATTGGATTAATTTTTGTAATTATGAGGTAAACCATGGGAAATTAGTGCTACATCTGAAATTCTAGGATTAAAATCTGTTGTATGTTTTATTGTCCAGCAACTTTTTATTTCCTCTTCCTTTGTATTGGAAGTCAAGTGATTTTTGTGATGTAGTCACATTTAGAGAAGGTTATTTTACATCATGGAGATGGGATTTATACTAAACTCACTGAAGATACGGGAGAGGTTGTCAGTAGACAAGTAAATTGAGAATTATATTTTTTTAAATGTCCTGAAAAATGATTGGATCACAAGTGTTTTGCAGAAGCTTTAAAAGACTACTCACAACTGTCTTTATAAAAGCAGCAGCTCCAGATAACTTGAAGAAAAAGGATTTGTTAAATACCTCAAAGTAAGACCAAACAACTACCCAAGCAGTCTGGCACGTAACTGGAACTAAGGAAGTGCATCCAGTGCTTCAGTATTTCACTTGCTGGATATAGGCTACCTTACCATTGTGCTTTGTTCTTTTCTCTCCTCTGGTGCTTCTTACATTCTAGGTCATGTGAGATGTATCTGTGAACATGACCAACCTCCCTGGTGGAAAAGATGTGGGTTCCTTGAGGGCAGGGTCATTCTTATTCTTCTTTATTTGCTCTCCAGTATCTAGCACAGCCTGTTGCCTGAAAGTGGGCTGGAAGGAAAAATTACTTTCTAGGGAAATATTTTTATAAAACAGAGTGATACAATGAATATCAGCCAAGACTTCACCTAACTTTCAGAAAGTTTCTATTTCAATATCAGGGCTGAGAAGTAATCTGTTATTATTTTCATCCTCAAATCCTTTAGAGCCTTGCTATTACAGAGCTGCTTTATTGCTGAGAAGGCTGTTATAAAGAGGTCTTTTACTATTTCAACAATTAAAATCCGTCAGATGGAATCTCAGCTGACTTAACCAGTGCTGGATAATCTAGTAAATACTGTCATAGCCAAGGTTCACTGTATTAATAATAGATTTTCTTCTAAAGAAGTTAGAATAAATTAGTAATGTTAACTTTAACATATCACCCAAAGAATTAGCAAATTTTCTTAGTTTTATAATTTGCCATGATATTTAGTGCTTAAGGTTGCAAAATTGCTTGTCAGAAGAGCAGAGAACATATTCAGTGACTTTTCTCCACATTAGAAATCCGTTCAGCATAGATACTGATTTGAAACTACTGCTTGATTTTATTCTAAATTATTATGTTTGGGACATAAGCCAAAGAGAGAAATGAGTTTGTAGAGTTGTTAACAAGACAACACTTTTCATTCAGTGAAAGACAAAAACTAATTTTTTTCAAGGAGCTAATTGATAGCTGATATATACATACATATATATGTATATAAGTGTGAGGAATTAAACTGTTCTAAAACAAGAATTTAAATCAGTGATTATGTGGTACTTTTGAAAAGTTCCTATTTATTAATGTGCTTTTCTGTGCCTAAAAATAATTATTCTTAACAAAACTATTTATTGTACTAACAAATTATTCATATTGATGAATTAAGACATCAAACATTAAAATTAAAAGATGACATAGCTATTTAATTTTTTAAATAGAGATATGTTAGTCCCACAACTCAGAAAATTTATGATTCTATCAAAAACACTAATTATACTTAATAGGGAAATATCAGATAGGTAATTTATAATTTTCTAGTTGCCAGCCCATTTCATTAAAATATTGACTAGAATACTAATTCCAAAGTAATTGCCTGTCAAATCAAATCAATTAAATTAGGTTAAACCCAGCCTCTGTGGATGCACTGTGAAATCTCCACTGGGCACTACTTATTAGAAAGCATAAGGTAGGCCAATAAGCAATCAGGTGTTTATGAGTCAGAATTTACCCTTCCTTTCCATCTTTTCCCCCATAGATTTCAGGAAATAAGAGTATTCATCAGTTTGCTTTGTTTCTCCATTCCTGCCAAAAACTCTTATTTGTCAGTATGTTTTGTTACATTGGTCTCCTGTCAGGATCACCAGGAGATGATCCTTATGTTTCAAATAGGTTATCCTGGTTAATTAAATTTTCCATTAACTGAGGTGAAAATTTTATTACCTTTTTTGTTTATTTCCAGATTTATATTCCCAAATTCCTGATGTCTGCCTCCTGCCTACTACTGCCTTCTACTGGTAGATAGGAGATAATGTTGAGGACTTAGTTCCGATTTCTTCTGTTACTTAGAATGAAATATATATATACCCAGCCTTGAATTCCAGTTGAAGTCCCAGCATTCCTATCAAATAAAAACTTGTAGTAGTTTTACATTTAAGTACTCTGAAGTATCTTTGATAGTGTAGAGTAGGAGCAGTAGAAGATGTGACATATCAGTGATGTGAGAGAATAAAGTAATAACACAGAGTATGGTTTTTTATCTTTCATTCCAACTCCTTTTGGATTCTAAATCTCTCATTGCCAATAAACTTTAGAGTTAGAGAAAATATTTCTGAAGAAATGAATATACTTAACCATGTATGTTTTAAAGTACTTTTTTTTAAAATATGGTAACTCTATTTTTATTTTTTTAAGGAACCTCCATACTATTCTCCATAGTGGCTGCACCAGGTTACATTCCCACCAACAGTGTAGGAGGGTTCCTTTTTCTCCACACCCTCTCCAGCATTTATTGTTTGTAGACTTTTTAATGATGGCCATTCTGACCAGAGTGAGGTTATATCTCATTGTAGTTTTGATTTGCATTTCTGTAGTAATTAGCGATGTTGAGCATTTTTTCATGTGCCTGTTGGCCATCTGTATGTTTTCTTGGAGAAATGTCTCTTTAGGTCTTCTTAAAGTACATTTTTAACAGTAGAAATCTTAATCTTATTTAAATTTACAAATAATCATTTATCATATTAATAAGGAAGGATTTATTTTTATCCATTTACTTTCTCTTCCTGGGATTTATTTCCCTCTGAAATGTCATGAACTTATATTTCAAACAGCTATTGCTTTCACATTATTGTTACTACTGCATTATTAAAGTAGACACTACTAATTCCTCTTTATGGAATGGATTAAGATAAGAAGGTATCATGTGTAAACCAGAAACAAGTAATCGATAGCCAGAAAAGCTGCCTGAGAAAGGAAACTTAGTCACATTTCACTGTTAAGTAGTTTTGAAAGTAGGAATTGTAGCATGGAAAGGGAGGCCCCAGCCAATATTTTAGATTCTGCAGTGCTTTCATATTACAGTAAGGAAAAGGAGCTTAATTAATATCATCTCAGTCATAATCTGAGCAGGAAATCAAGTCATTTCTGCATCCTCTAGTCTACTACATCATTTGTTCCTGAGTTCCATTTTTTTTAGTAACTCCTAAACTAATTGAGAGTTTTCTAGACAAAAGGAGTAGATCTACAGGGGACTTCCTTGGTGGTCCAGTGGTTAAGAATCCACCTTCCAATGCAGGGGACGTGGGTTTGATCTCTGGTCGGGAAACTAAGATCCCACATACTGCGGAGCAGCTAAGCCCACACGCCACAGCTAGAGAGCCTGCGTGCCGCAACTAAGACCCGACATAGCCAAAAATAAATAAATAAATATTTTTTAAAAAAAGAGTAGATCTACAAATAACCAACTTCCCAGCCCACCCTCAGGGAATTTGGTAGGATGGACAGTGGTTTGGGGATGTATGAGAAAGCAATTTCTGAGTATTTCTAGAAAGATGGGACCTGTTAATAGCTTTAATATAACAGTAGGATGGTTGCCACATGTTCTCAATCTTTTCCTGACTTCTCTTTGCTATTGATTTTGCTTGCATACAAACTGAACAAACCTGCCTCACTAGAAATAATCAGGTGATAGCATATGCTATAGAACTTAACACTTAACACTTACAGTTTTTCTTTATAGAATGGGAATGTAAAAAGGAAAATCTTTGAGGAACAAGAGAGTTAATTGTTAATCCTAATTCTATGTGAGAAACATTTTGCCTTTTCTCAAATAAATCTTCACTGTAGACAGGATGCAGTAATCTGGTCCTATTAGAGACTCTTTGGAATATATATCCCCACAGGTAAAGAATCCTTCCTATTACATCTGTTCTCAGTAAATTCCTGTATTTATGTAAAAGATACCGTATATTTTACTTTCAAAAACAGTAGTCCAGGGGTTAATGTTAATGGTGGAGATTTCAGGCACTGTGATAACCAATTTAAAAAATTACTTTTGCTGGGGGATTATTTTGTAGTTTCTATATTATACCCTATATAAGTATTGCCTGTTCTGTCATCAGGGTGTCTCCTTCTGCTCTGCCTGCAAAGTGAGGTCATCTAAATCCTGTTGCAGAATGGTAGTTAATTTAGTTATGTAATTGCTTGAAATCCCAAAATAAGGACACTATTCACATACACGTCGTAAATAAAAATGTTAGACTAAATGATAAAAAATATAGTGTAAGTGACAAGATGCATGGTTTTAAAACTTTTTGGAGTCCCCAGAACCCTATAAGAATTAAATCAAAAGACCTTCCCAGAAAAATTCATACACACATAATTTTGAATACAATTTCACGTTGAACTCTACCGATTGAGTGTGAATCGTGTAGGTGTTCATGGACCTAAGATTAAGGTCTTCTGCATTAATTAGATCTGCTCTGTCAAATATGATAGCCAATAATCACATGTGGCTATTTAATTAAAATTAAACAAAATTGAAGTTCCTTAGTCTCACTGTCCACATTCTCAATGCTCAATAACCACATGTAGCTCATGACCACCATGGACAATAGCCAATAGGACAAAGCAGATGTAGAACATTTCCTTTCTCTCAGTAGGTTCTTTTGGACAGCACTGGGTTAGGTGTTTCTAAAATACCCTATTTAAGAATCTTATCATTATGTGTGTTTATGTATAAGTATTTGTGTAGAGCTGCATGATTTGACAACCCAGAACATATGTGTTGTAAGAAAAGTCAAGCTCTTTTTGACACAATACAGATCTGTTCCCGAAATATAAATAGGACTCAAAGTAAGGCAGCTAGCTAACCTCAGCTGGACCTTCAGGACTATTCTACAATGATTTTTATCTAAATTGCATTTTCCATTAGTAGTAGTTCTAAATCTTTTCCATTTTTTCCTTAAGTTCTTGTCTTCAGTGTAGTTCGAGACCTCACCTCCTATGTTCAGAAAATTGAGGCTATCAGTATAAATTCCTTCAGCTTCCCTTATCTCTGTATAAAAATCTCATCGTGTTTTCTTTTATCGTAATGTGCTACAGAAATAGCAAGGTGATCAAGAGAATGCAAAAGCCTTTGAATTTTAACGATATAATCAGGACCTAAGAGTAAATAGACAGTTACGAAGTGAGCTTATTCTTTGTTAGAAGTCTGGGCTCCACTCTTACATGATTTGGTGCTTTACATCTACTTTAGGACTATGGAATGTGTATTTTGAATTAATGTACAGGAATTGCAATACACCTCAGTGCATATGATGCCTGTCTCTCTCCATCCTCGAACTTACAGCCATACTCATTATTATCAGTAGTATTAATGGGAGCTAACCTTTATTGCACTAATGTGTCGACCACCCATGTGCTTTACATCAGTTTCCTCAACCCTCATAACAACTCCATCAGGTAAATATTATAATTAATCCATTTTATGTTGTAGAAACAGACTTGAAGATGTTAAGTAACTCACCCAGGATTGGTTAATGGGACCAAGTGTACAGTATTTTTAAGTATATGCAAATTGTTGTACAGTGGATCTCTAGGACCTTTTCATCTTGCATAACCAAAACTCTATACTCATTGAATAACTACTCCCCATTTTCCCCTCCTCCATCTCCTGACAACCACCGTTCTACTCTATGCTTCTATGAGTGTCACCACTTTAAATACCTCATATAAATGGAATCATGCAGTATTCATCCTTTTGTGATTGGCTTAGGTCACTTACATGTCCTTCAGGTTCATCCATGTTGTACTGTATGACAGAATGTCCTTTTATAAGGCTGAATAATGTTTCATTTTATATCTGTACCACAACTTCTTTATCCATTCACATGTCGATGGACACATAGGCTGTTTGCACCTCTTGGCTATTGTGAATAAGGCTTTGTTGAACATGGAAGTGCAAATCTTTTCAAGATCCTGTTTTCAGTTCTCTTTGATAAATACTGCTGGATTATATGGTAGTTCTGTTTTTAATTTTTTGAGGACCCTCCATCCTGTTTTCTGCAATAGCTGTAACAGTTTACATTCTCAAAAACAATGTACAGATTTTCTTTTTTCTCCACACCCTTGTCAACACTTATCTCTTGTATTTTTGATGATAGTCATTCTAACAGATGTGAGGTAGTATCTCATTATACTTTGATTTGCATTTCCCTGGTGATTAGTGATGTTGAGCACCTTTTCATATACCTGTGGGCTATTTGTATGTCTTCTTTAGAGAAATGTCTATTCAGGTCCTTTGCCCATTTTTTAATTGGGTTATTTGTTTTTGCTTTTGAGTTGTATGAGTTCCTTGGGTATTTTGGATATTAACCCTTTTGCAGATATACGGTTTGCAAATATTGTCTCCCATTCCATAGATCATTTTGTTGTCTTTTTTTTCCTTTGCTATGCAGAAACTTTGTAGTTTGATGTAGTCCTACTTATCTATTGTTGTTTTCGTTGCCTACACTTTGGTGTCATATTCAAGAAATCATTGCCACCCTCAGAATGGGAGAAAATATTTGCAAATGAAGCAACTGACAAAGAATTAATCTCCAAAATACACAAGCAGCTCATGCAGTTCAATATCAAAAAAACAAACAACCCAATCCAAAAATGGGCAGAAGATCTAAATCGACATTTCTCCAAAGAAGATATACAGATTGCCAACAAACACATGAAAGGATGCTCAACATCACTAATCATTAGAGAAATGCAAATCAAAATTACAGTGAGGTATCACCTCACACCAGTTAGAATGGGCATCATCAGAAAATCTACAAACAACAAATGCTGGAGAGGGTGTGGAGAAAAGGGAACCCTCTTGCACTGTTGGTGGGAATGTAAATTGATACAGCCACTATGGAGAACAGTATGGAGGTTCCTTAAAAAACTACAAATAGAACTACCATACAACCCAGCAATCCCACTACTGGGCACATACCCTGAGAAAACCATAATTCAAAAAGAGTCATGTACCACAATGTTCATTGCAGCTCTATTTACAATAGGCAGGACATGGAAGCAACCTAAGTGTCCATCGACAGATGAATGGTTAAAGAAGATGTGGCACATATATACAATGGAGTATTACTCAGCCATAAAAAGAAATGAAATTGAGTTATTTGTAGTGAGGTGGATGGACCTAGAGTCTGTCATACAGAGTGAAGTAAGTCAGAAAGAGAAAAACAGATACCATATGCTAACATGTATATGGAATCTAAAAAAAAAAAATGGTTCTGAAGAACTTAGGGGCAGGACAGGTATAAAGATGCAGACATTAGAGAATGGACTTGAGGACACGGGGAGGGGGAAGGGTAAGCTGGGACAAAGTGAGAGAGTGACATGGACATATACACACTACCAAATGTAAAATAGATAACTAGTGGGAAGCAGCTGCATAGCGCAGGGAGATCAGCTCCGTGCTTTGTGACCACCTAGAGGGGTGGGATAGGGAGGATGGGAGGGAGACACAAGAGGGAGGAGATATGGGGTTATATGTATATGTATAGCTGATTCACTTTGTTATAAAGCAGAAACTAACACACCATTATAAAGCAATTATACTCCAATAAAGATGTTAAAATAAATAAATAAAATAAAATTTTTAAAAAAAATCATTGCCAAGGCCAATGTTAGGAAGTTTTTTTCCTATATTTTCTTCTAGGAGTTTTATAAGTTCAGGTCTTATATTTAAGTCTTTATTTTATTTTGAGTTGATTTTTTGTGTGTGGAATAAGGTAAGGGTCCAATTTCATTCTTTTACACGTGAATATCCAGTTTACCCAATAATAGTATTTTTTAACAAATGGTTGTTGAAAAAACTATCCTTTCTTTTCTTTTTTTTTTTAAACATCTTTATTGAAGTATAATTGCCTTACAATCGTGTGTTAGCTTCTGCTTTTTAACAAAGTGAATCAGTTATACATATACAATATGTCCCCATTTCTCTTCCCTCTTGCATCTCCCTCCCTCCCACCCTCCCCATCCCACCCCTCTGGGTGGTCACAAAGCACCGAGTTGATCTCCCTGTGCTATGCGGCTGCTTCCCACTAGTTATCTATTTTACATTTGGTAGTGTATATATGTCCATGACACTCTCTTACCCTGTCACATCTCACCCCACCCCCTCCCCATATCCTCAAGTCCATTCTCTAGTAGGTCTGTGTCTTTCTTCCCGTCTTGCCACTAGGTTCTTCATGGCCTTTTTTTTTTTTTTTCCCCTTAGATTCCGTATATATGTGTTAGCATACTGTATTTGTTTTTCTCTTTCTGACTTACTTCACTCTGTATGACAGACTCTAACTCCATCCACCTCATTACAAATACCTCCATTTCATTTCTTTTTATGGCTGAGTAATATTCCATTGTATATATGTGCCACATCTTCTTTATCCATTCATCTGTCGATGGACATTTAGGTTGCTTCCATGTCCTGGCTATTGTAAATAGAGCTGCAATGAACATTTTGGTACATGACTCTTTTTGACCTATGGTTTTCTCAGGGTATATGCCCAGTAGTGGGATTGCTGGGTCGTATGGTAGTTCTATTTGTAGTTTTTTAAGGAACCTCCATACTGTTCTCCATAGTGGCTGTATCAATTTACATTCCCACCAGCAGTGCAAGAGTGTACCCTTTCCTCCACACCCTCTCCAGCATTTATTGTTTCTAGATTTTTTGATGATGGCCATTCTGACCGGTGTGAGATGATATCTCATTGTAGTTTTGATTTGCATTTCTCTAATGATTAATGATGTTGAGCATTCTTTCATGTGTCTGTAGGCCATCTGTATATCTCCTTTGGAGAAATGTCTATTTAGATCTTCTGCCCATTTTTGGATTGGGTTGTTCGTTTTTTTGTTATTGAGCTGCGTGAGCTGCTTGTAAATCTTGGAGATTAATCCTTTGTCAGTTGCTTCATTTGCAAATATTTTCTCCCATTCTGAGGGTTGTCTTTTGGTCTTGTTTATGGTTTCCTTTGCTGTGCAAAAGCTTTTAAGTTTCATTAAGTCCCATTTGTTTATTTGTGTTCTTATTTCCATTTCTCTGGGAGCTGGGTCAAAAAGAATCTTGCTGTGATGTATGTCATAGAGTGTTCTGCCTATGTTTTCCTCTAAGAGTTTGACAGTGTCTGGCCTTACACTTAGGTCTTTAATCCATTTTGAGTTTATTTTTGTGCATGGTGTCAGGGAGTGTTCTAATTTCATACTTTTACATGTTCCTGTCCAATTTTCCCAGCACCACTTATTGAAGAGGCTGTCTTTTCTCCACTGTATATGCTTGCCTCCTTTATCAAAGATAAGGTGATCATATGTGTGTCGGTTTATCTCTGGGCTTTCTATCCTGTTCCATTGATCTATATTTCTGTTTTTGTGCCAGTACCAAACTGTCTTGATTACTGAAGCTTTGTAATATAGTCTGAAGTCAGGGAGCCTGATTCCCCCAGCTCCATTTTTCGTTCTCAAGATTGCTTTGGCTATTCGGGGTCTTTTGTGTTTCCATACAAATTGTGAAATTTTTTGTTCTAGTTCTGTGAAAAATGCCAGTGGTAGTTTGATAGGGATTGCATTCAATCTGTAGATTGCTTTGGGTAGTAGAGTCATTTTCACAATGTTGATTCTTCCAATCCAGGAACATGGTATATCTCTCCATCTATTTGTATCCTCTTTAATTTCTTTCATCAGTGTCTTATAATTTTCTGCATACAGGTCTTTTGTCTCCTTAGGTAGGTTTATTCCTAGATATTTTATTCTTTTTGTTGCAATGGTAAATGGGAGTGTTTTCTTAATTTCACTTTCAGATTTTTCGTCATTAGTGTATAGAAATGCAAGAGATTTCTGTGCATTAATTTTGTATCCTGCTACTTTACCAAATTCATTGATTAGCTCTAGGAGTTTTCTGGTAGCATCTTTAGGATTCTCTATGTAGAGTATCATGTCATCTGCAAATAGTGACAGCTTTACTTCTTCTTTTCCGATTTGGATTCCTTTTATTTCTTTGTCTTCTCTGATTGCTGTGGCTAACACTTCCAAAACTATGTTGAATAATAGTGGTGAGAGTGGGCAACCTTGTCTTGTTCCTGATCTTAGTGGAAATGGTTTCAGTTTTTCACCATTGAGGACAATGTTGGCTGTGGGTTTGTCATATATGGCCTTTATTATGTTGAGGAAAGTTCCCTCTATGCCTACTTTCTGCAGGGCTTTTATCATAAATGGGTGTTGAATTTTGTCGAAAGCTTTCTCTGCATCTGTTGAGATGATCATATGGTTTTTCTCCTTCAATTTGTTAATATGGTGTATCACATTGATTGATTTGCGTATCTTGAAGAATCCTTGCATTCCTGGGATAAACCCCACTTGATCATGGTGTATGATCCTTTTAATGTGCTGTTGGATTCTGTTTGCTAGTATTTTGTTGAGGATTTTTGCATCTATGTTCATCAGTGATATTGGCCTGTAGTTTTCTTTCTTTGTGACATCTTTGTCTGCTTTTGGTATCAGGGTGATGGTGGCCTCGTAGAATGAGTTTGGGAGTGTTCCTCCCTCTGCAATATTTTGGAAGAGTTTGAGAAGGATAGGTGTTAGCTCTTCTCTAAATGTTTGATAGAATTCGCCTGTGAAGCCATCTGGTCCTGGGCTTTTGTTTGTTGGAAGATTTTTAATCACAGTTTCAATTTCAGTGCTTGTGATTGGTCTGTTCATATTTTCTATTTCTTCCTGGTTCAGTCTCGGCAGTTTGTGCATTTCTAAGAATCTGTCCATTTCTTCCAGGTTGTCCATTTTATTGGCATAGAGTTGCTTGTAGTAATCTCTCATGATCTTTTGTATTTCTGCAGTGTCAGTGGTTACTTCTCCTTTTTCATTTCTAATTCTATTGATCTGAGTCTTCTCCCTTTTTCTCTTGATGAGTCTGGCTAATGGTTTATCAATTTTGTTTATCTTCTCAAAGAACCAGCTTTTAGTTTCATTGATTTTTGCTGTTGTTTCCTTCATTTCTTTTTCATTTATTTCTGACCTGATCTTTATAATTTCTTTCCTTCTGTTGGCTTTGGGGTTTTTTTGTTCTTCTTTCTCTAATTGCTTTAGGTGCAAGGTTAGGTTGTTTATTCGAGATGTTTCCTGTTTCTTGAGGTAGGCTTGTATTGCTATAAACTTCCCTCTTAGCACTGCTTTTGCTGCGTCCCATAGGTTTTGGGTCATCGTGTCTCCATTGTCATTTGTTTCTAGGTATTTTTTGATTTCCCCTTTGATTTCTTCAGTAATCACTTCGTTATTAAGTAATGTATTGTGTAGCCTCCATGTGTTTGTATTTTTTACAGATCTTTTCCTGTAATTGATATCTAGTCTCATAGCGTTGTGGTCGGAAAAGATACTTGATACGATTTCAATTTTCTTAAATTTACCAAGGCTTGATTTGTGACCCAAGATATGATCTATCCTGGAGAATGTTCCATGAGCACTTGAGAAAAATGTGTATTCTGTTGTTTTTGGGTGGAATGTCCTATAAATATCAATTAAGTCCATCTTGTTTAATGTATCATTTAAAGCTTGTGTTTCCTTATTTATTTTCATTTTGGATGATCTGTCCATTGGTGAAAGTGGGGTGTTAAAGTCCCCTACTATGATTGTGTTGCTGTCAATTTCCCCTTTTATGGCTGTTAGTATTTGCCTTATGTATTGAGGTGCTCCTATGTTGGGTGCATAAATATTTACAATTGTTATACCTTCCTCTTGGATCGATCCCTTGATCATTATATAGTGTCCTTCTTTGTCTCTTGTAATAGTCTTTATTTTAAACTCTATTTTGTCTGATATGAGAATTGCTACTCCAGCTTTCTTTTGATTTCCATTTGCATGGAATATCTTTTTCCATCCCCTCACTTTCAGTCTGTATGTGTCTCTAGGTCTGAAGTGTGTCTCTTGTAGACAGCATATATATGGGTCTTGTTTTTGTATCCATTCAGCCAGCCTGTGTCTTTTGGTGGGAGCATTTAATCCATTTACATTCAAGGTAATTATCGATATGTATGTTCCTATTCCCATTTTCTTAAATGTATTGGGTTTGTTATTGTAGGTGTTTTCCTTCTCTTGTGTTTCTTGCCTAGAGAAGTTCCTTTAGCATTTGTTGTAAAGCTGGTTTGGTGGTGCTGAACTCTCTCAGCTTTTGCTTGTCTGTAAAGGTTTTAATTTCTCCATCGAATCTGAATGAGATCCTTGCTGGGTAGAGTAATCTTGGTTGTAGGTTTTTCTCCTTCATGACTTTAAGTATATCCTGCCACTCCCTTCTGGCTTGCAGAGTTTCTGCTGATAGATCAGATGTTAACCTTATGGGGATTCCCTTGTGTGTTATTTGTTTTTTTTCCCTTGCTGCCTTTAATATGTTTTCCTTATATTTAATTTTTGACAGTTTGATTAATATGTGTCTTGGCGTGTTCCTCCTTGGGTTTATCCTGTATGGGACTCTCTGTGCTTCCAGGACTTCATTACCTATTTCCTTTCCCATATTAGGGAAGTTTTCAACTATAATCTCTTCAAAAATTTTCTCAGTCCCTTTCTTTTTCTCTTCTTCCTCTGGTACCCCTATAATTCGAATGTTGGCACGTTTAATGTTGTCCCAGAGGTCCCTGAGACTGTCCTCAGTTCTTTTCATTCTTTTTTCTTTATCCTGCTCTGTAGTAGTTATTTCCACCATTTTATCTTCCAGGTCACTTATCCTTTCTTCTGCCTCAGTAATTCTACTATTGATCCCATCTAGGGTATTTTTGATTTCATTTATTGTGTTCTTCATCATTGCTTGGTTCCTCTTTAGTTCTTCTACATCCTTGTTAAATGTTTCTTGCATTTTGTCTATTCTATTTCCAAGATTTTGGATCATCCTTACTATCATTATTCTGAATTCTTTTTCAGGTAGACTACCTATTTCCTCTTCATTTGTTAAGTCCAGTGTGTTTTGAGCCTGCTCCTTCATCTGCTGTGTGTTTTTCTGTCGTCTCATTTTGCCTATCTTACTGTGTTTGGGGTCTCCTTTTCACAGGCTGCAGGTTCATAGTTCCCTTTGTTTTTGGTATCTGTCCCCAGTGGCTAAGGTTGGTTCAGTGGGTTGTGTAGGCTTCCTGGTGGAGGGAACTAGTGCCTGAGTTCTGGTGGATGAGGCTAGATCTTGTCTTTCTGGTGGGCACGTCCACGTCTGGTGGTGTATTTTGTGGTGTCTGTGGCCTTATTATGATTTTAGGCAGCTTCTCTGCCAATGGATGGGGTTGTGTTCCTGTCTAGCTAGTTGTTTGGCATAGGATGTCCAGCACTGTAGCTTGCTGGTCGTTGAGTGAAGCTGGGTCTTGATGTTGAGATGGAGATCTCTGGGAGATTTTTGCCGTTTGGTATTACGTGGAGCTGGGAGGTCTCTTGTGGACCAGTGTCCTGAAGTTGGCTCTCCCACCTCAGAGGCACGGCCCTGATGCCTGGCTGGAGCACCAAGAGCCTTTCGTCCACACGGCTCAGAGTAAAAGGGAGAAAAAATAGAAAGAAAGAAAGAAAAAGGCTATAATATAGTGAAGTAAAATAAAGCTATTGTAAAGCAAAGCTATACAGACAAAATCTCACCCAGAAGCATATACATATACACTCACAAAAAAAAGGAAAAGGGGAAAAATTAATATCTCCTGCTCCCAGAGTCCACCTCCTGAATTTGGGATGATTCGTTGTCTATTCAGGTATTCAACAGATGCAGGCACATCAAGTTGTTTGTGGAGTTTTAATCCGCTGCTTCTGAGGCTGCTGGGAGAGATTTCCCCTTCTCTTCCCTGTTCGCACAGCTCCTGGGGTTCAGCTTTGGATTTGGACCCGCCTCTGCGTGTAGGTCGCCTGAGGGCGTCTGTTCCCCGCCCAGACAGGATGGGGTTAAAGGAGCAGCTGCTTCGGGGGCTCTGGCTCACTCAGGCCGCGGAGAGGGAGGGGTACAGAGGAGGCGGGGCGAGCCTGCGGCGGCCGAGGCCGGCGTGACGTTGCACCAGCCTGAGGCGCGCAGTGCGTTCTCCCGGGGATGTTGTCCCCGGATCCCGGGACCCTGGCAGTGGCGGGCTGCACAGGCTACCGGGAGGGGCGGTGTGGAGAGTGACCTGTGCTCACACACAGGCTTTTTGGAGGCGGCCGCAGCAGCCCCAGCGTCTCATGCCCGTCTCTGGGGTCCGCGCTGATTGCCGCGGCTCGCGCCCTTCTCTGGAGTTCGTTTAGGCGGCGCTCTGAATCCCCTCTCCTTGCGCGCAGCGAAACAAAGAGGCAAGAAAAAGTCTCTTGCCTCTTCGGCAGCTGCAGACTTTTTCCCGGACTCCCTCCCGGCTAGCTGTGGTGCGCCAACCCCTTCAGGCTGTGTTCACGCCGCCAGCCCCAGTCCTCTCCCTGCGATCCGACCGCAGCCTGAGCCTCAGCTCCCAGCCCCGCCCGCCCCGGCGGGTGAGCAGACAATCCTCTCGGGCTGCTGAGTGCTACTCGGCGCCGAGCCTCTGTGCGGGAATCTCTCCGTTTTTCCCTCTGCGCCCCTGTTGCTGTGGGATCCGCGCTGATAGCCGCGGCTCGCGCCCTTCTCTGGAGTTCGTTTAGGCGGCGCTCTGAATCCCCTCTCCTTGCCCGCCGCGAAACAAAGAGGCAAGAAAAAGTCTCTTGCCTCTTAGGCAGCTGCAGACTTTTTCCCCCGGACTCCCTCCCGGCTAGCTGTGGTGCGCTAACCCCTTCAGGCTGTGTTCACGCCGCCAGCCCCAGTCCTCTCCCTGCGATCCGAACTGAAGCCTAGCCTCAGCTCCCAGCCCCGCCCTCCCCGGCAGGTGAGCAGACAAGCCTCTCGGGTTGGTGAGTGCTGGTCGGCACTGCTCCTCCGTGCGGGAATGTCTCCGCTTTGCCCTCCGCACCCCTGTGGCTGCGCTCTCCTCCGTGGCTCCGAAGCTTCCCCCCTCCGCCACCCGCAGTCTCCGCCCGCGAAGGGGCTCCTAGTGCGTGGAAACCTTTCCTCCTTCACAGCTCCCTCCCACTGGTGCAGGTGCCGTCCCTATTCTTTTGTCTCTGTTATTTCTTTTTTCTTTTGCCCTACCCCAGTACGGGGGGAGTTTCTTGCCTTTTTGGAGGTCGGACGTTTTCTGCCAGCGTTCAGTGGGTGTTCTGTAGGAGCAGTTCCACGTGTAGATGTATTTCTACTGTATCTGTGGGAAGGAAGGTGATCTCCGCGTCTTACTCTTCCGCCATCTTCTCCAATCCCCCCCTATCCTTTCTTTATTGCACTGTAGTCTTGGCATCTTTGTCAAAGGTCACTTGACCCTATGTGTTTGGGTTTATTTCTGGGCTCTCTATTCTGTTCCTTGATCTATATACATCTCTCATTAAGCGAGTACATACTGTTTTGATTACTGTAGCTTTGTAGGATGTTTTGAAGTCAGGAATTGGGAGGCCTCTAGCTTTGTTCTTCTTTCTCAAGGTTGTTTTGGCTATTCATGGTCCTTTGTGTTTCCATATGAATTTTAAGGTTTTTTTTTTCTATTTCTGAAAAAAAAAAAAAGCCAAAGGAATTTGATAGAGATTGCATTGAATCTGTAGATTGCTTTGGGTAGTTTGGACAGTTTAACGTTTTACATCTTCCTATCCGTGAACATGGGCTATCTTTCCAATTATATTTGTATCTTTCATTAGTGTTTTGTAGTTTTCGGTGTACAAGTCTTTTTGCCTCTTTGGTTAAGTTTATTCCTACATATTTTATTCTTTTTGATACCGTTGTAAATAGAATTATTTTAATTTCCTTTTCAGAAAGTTCATTGTTGGTGTATAGAAACCCAACTGATTTTTGTATGTTGATTATTTGTCCTGCAGCTTTACTGAATTTGTTTATTATTTCTAAGCATTTTTTTCTGTGTGTGTATACTCTCTATAGTATTCTACATACAACAAGATCATGTAATCTGCAAACATAATTTTACTTCTTTTCTGATTTGGATGCCTTTTTTGTTTGTTTGTTTGTTTCTTGCCTAATTTCTCTAGTTAGGACTTCCAGTATTATGTTGAATATAAATGGCAAGAGTGGGCATCCTTACCTTGTTCCTCATCTTGGAGGGAAAGTTTTCAGTTTTTAACAGTTGTAAATATTAACTATGAGCTTTTTATATATATTGCCTTCATTATGTTGAGACAGTTTCCTTCTTTTTCTAGTTTGTTGAGTGTTTTTATCATGAAAGAATGTTGAATTCTGTCAAATGCTTTTTTCCATCTTTTGAGATGATCCTGTGATTTATATCTTTCATTCTGTTAATGTGGTATATCATATTGATTGATTTTCATATGCTTAACCATTCTTGCATCCCAAGGATAAATTCCACTTGATTATGGTGTATGATCCTTGTAATGTGCTGTTGAATTTGGTTTGCTAGTATTTTGTTGAAGATTTTTGCATCTTTATACATTAGGAATATTAGTCTGTAGTTTTCTTATAGTGTCTGTCTCGCTTTGGTATCATGGTAATGCTGGCCTCATAAAATGAGTTTGGAAGTGTTCCTTCCTCTTCAGTATTTTGGAGGAGTTTGAGAAGAATTGGCACTAATTCTTTAAGTGTTTGATAGAATTCTCCTGTGAAGCCATTTGTTCCTGGGCTTTTCTTTGTTGGGAGGTTTTTCATTACTGATTCAGTCTCCTTATAGTTACAAATTTTCTATTTCTTCAGTGATTCAGGTTTGGAATATTGTATGTTTCTAGGAATGTATCCATTTCTTCTAGGTTATCCAGTTTGTTGGAGTATAATTATTTATAGTAGCCTCTCATGATCCTTTGTATTTCTGTGTTATCAGTTATAATATCTCCCTCTTTTCATTCCTGATTTTGAGTTTACCTTTTCAAAAAACACCAACTCTTATTTTTGTTGATTTTTTTCTATATTTTTTCTATTCTCTATTTCATTTATTTCTGTCCCAATCTTGTTTGTTTCCTTCTGCTAAATGGGAGCTTGGTTTGCTCTTCTTTGACTAGTTTCTTGAGTTACAAAGTTTGTTTACGGGAGATCTTTTTTCCTTTTAACATACTCATTTACCACTATAAACTTCCCTGGTTTTCCTGCATCCCACAGGTTTTGGTATCTTGTGTTTTCCTTTTGTTGAGACTTGTTTTGTGACTTAATATGTTGTGTTACTTCCTTGATTAAAGACCTTCAGGATCTACTCAAAACTTTCAAATTAAATATAAATCTTTGGCCTGGCATTAAGGCTCACCAACATGTGATCCATCTACCTTTACAGCTTTTTCTTACTTAGACTCTAGCACTATTTGGACTATTTTGATTTTTTAACTACCCATGTGTACTTGCTGGAATTCTTTACCATTTCAGGAATCCTCTATGATGACTACCCTTTATTTCTCCAGTTTTAAGTTATTTTTTTCCTCCCTATTCTAAGCCCTTGATTTATGTGGTCAACTTCACATATATTAACCTGTATTATAATTGTTTGTACAGTTGTCTCATATTTTCTTCTAGACTAACAATTTCTTCAGGATAGGGATTTTTATTAATAATCTTTGTATTTCTTTTAGTATCTAGAATTTACATTATGCATAATAGGCATTCAATTTTTAAATGGTAAATTTAATCAAAATTTTTCATGTTAGATCTTAAGACTTAGAAAGTGACTGAATAAAACGGTGCTTGCTCTACTTCTTTCTCTTATCTGTCACAGTCACATTTAGGAACTCATCAGCTGGCATGCTTTTTATTTAAGAATTTTTCAATGTTAAAAAAATTGGGGGTAAATAAATGCATTCATAATCTCATTGTTTTGTATATTTTCTTTCAAACCTTGTACTTGTATTTGAGTGTATGTACATGTATGTTTATAATTGCCAGTTAGCAAATGCATAATGTTATATAGCACAGATATGCCAGATATTATAGAACAATTTTCATTTGCATGACATTTAGGTTGTTTCCATTACTTTACTTTATAGGTGATGCTGTAATAAAGTTTTCATAGCTTTTTGCCTGTTAAATTAGCTGCTTAAATTTTCAAGCATGGGTTTATTAGGTTTAAGGGTTGAATATGTTTGTAACTGTTTTCATACCAGAAGAAGTGGCACACTTTCCAGCTGTATAGATGAGTACTAATCCAGCACAGCCTCATCAGCAGTCTCAATGTGGTACTGAGACTATGTAACAATGCTGATCTAAGTCCATCCCCCCACGTTCCCACTTTTAGTAGGAGTATAGTAAATTAATCTTTTAAATTTAGGGCCTCATTAATTTACAAAATGAATTATTAGCCCAGGGGTAATTAAATAAGGGTGTTATATTCTTACTCTGAACTTTAGAGATTGATTATGGTTAAAAAGACTAGACCTGGTCTTTGCAGTTTTCCAAATGCATCTGCTGGGGAACCACTCCTAGAAATCAAAGAACTGACTTGTTTAGGAAGTAAAAGGCCATTTTTTGGTGTAAGAGCAAAGTCCTCTCAAGAATTTAGAAATAAAGTTACCTTCTTGGAGTTTAATTTTTAGAATAAAATCAACATATAATCAGTGAGATTGATTAGGCATTGAAATCCTATGGAAATATATGATATCTGTCAGATCAAAAGCTTAGAGAACAGGCCTGAAAATATTATCCAGACTTGTTAAAATATGTAAGTGAGCTATAATCAAATAAATTACACTAATATATATAAAAAGAACAAATGTAAAGGAAATGTTTACTTTGGAAACTAGAGTATGTTTACAGTGTTTTCAGAATTAAAACAGTAAAAACAAACAAAAGCACTCCACCTATCTCGATATTCCAGTTTTTTTTTTTTTTTAATTTTATTTATTTATTTATTTATGGCTGTGTTGGGTCTTCGTTTCTGTGCGAGGGCTTTCTCTAGTTGCGGCAAGTGGGGGCCACTCTTCATCGCGGTGCGCGGGCCTCTCACTAGCGTGGCCTCTCTTGTTGTGGAGCACAGGCTCCAGACGCGCAGGCTCAGCAATTGTGGCTCACGGGCATAGTCGCTCCGTGGCATGTGGGATCTTCCCAGACCAGGGCTCGAACCTGCGTCCCCTGCATTGGCAGGCAGACTCTCAACCACTGCGCCACCAGGGAAGCCCCGATATTCCAGTTTTTATGATAGATATCAATTAGATGATCAGAGTGTGATGAGAGTAGCAACTAAACCAATTTTATCTGGGTTGAGTATATCACCAAATTACTGCTTTGTTTTCACAGTTTCAGTAGTGGTGTGGTGATAGTGTGCAAAGCAGGTTGCAGGGACTTCTTTAAAGGGGAAATGATGTGTGAGGTGTTCTACAGTTCCTTACGATGGAATGCTGTAGAAGTTCTTATCAATTATTTGTTGATTTGGGCTTTTCTTCTCTCATTCAACTTAAGGGAGACAGAAACCTCAGTCTTATTTTTTCTTCAAAGCACCAGCAGCCAGCTATTTGTTTGGCAGTAATGATATATTGCAAAGTCTAGAGCTGCCTATTTTAGCATATAGGTATATTATGAATTCATGACTGGTTTGTTCTCTAGATAGAACTTTGCCACTCAAAGTGTGGTTTGTGGATGAGTGGGCTGACAACATCTGGGGACTGAGACATGCAGAGCTTCAATCCTGTCTACCTCTTAGGCCAACCTTGTTAGTTCATGTACTCCAAGAAGCACACACTAAGATGGAATTTGACGTTTAAGAGATTTGTTAGGGAAGACGCCAGAGGGGAAAAGGAGAGGTAGGTCTGACCTGTGTGAAGGAAAGAGGGAAAGGAGGGTTGTGTAGGAGCTCAGAGTACAGCACAGTTCTAAGCAAGTTTCTGGCAAGCCAGTGGGGAGTCCTCCAGCCAGTGTCCCATGTCAGTGAAGTTCCATCTCTCACAGGAATGAGTCTGCCTTGCTATTTCTGCTGCCTCCAATCATTTAATGAAAGCAGTGTATGGAAAGCTTGGCTTCAGTGCAAGTGGGATTTCAGAGCACAGCACCCAAGGCCTTCTTTCCATTATGGTCACAGCAGCCAGAGATTTGATTGGCACAGTTCCCTGGCCGCCACACCTACTGAATCAGGTGCATTTCAACAAAATCTCCAGGTGATTATATGCACATTAAGCTTTGAGAAGCACTACCCTAGAATAATAATTTGACACTTTGAGGATCTTACCCAGAGTCAATAAAATTGTTTATAATCAGCATAGGATCTCCTCAAAAACTCAGCTCTTTCGGAGTGGTATTTTTTACAGTTCATTTGAACAGGGTTGCTGTTCAAAGTGAGAACTAGAGCAGATAATTTGTTGTTAATTTGTAACAAATGTGTGAAGCAGATTTTGAGCCAAAGCAGAATTTCCAAGATACTTTGCCTCTTTGCTGAAAGGAGCTAGATATAATTTACTTCCTTTGGCCTTTTAGAGTTCAAAGTTCTTGTAGCAAAGAATTACGTATTTCTGTGTCTGTTGTCTTTTTACCATGTGGTAAGATGTAGATATGATTCTTTTGGTGACAGCTGGAAATAAACTGTTAGATCTTACTGAGTTTCCTCTGCTAACACAGTGCTTAGCATTTGAGGGGCTCTCTTTCGGACAGACTACACTATAAAGTTAGCTTTGCCACAAGGCACTGTCACCTAATTTATGGATTTTTCCATGAGTCCAAGGTATCCACACTCTCGTATATATATGATCAGGAGACCCACAGTCCCCATGAGATCATCCTCTGAACCATTGATTCCCAGGCTTCAGTGCAGAGACTACTGCTTGGTAAAAATTACAGTTCCTCTGTCTACAATAAGGTCTTGAAATCGGTACTTTTAAAAAGCCTCCCAGGTGATGAAACTTAATTTGGAAATCGCTGCTCTAAAGTAAAATATATACAGAGGATTGGGGTCTATCCCATAGAAACATCCTCAGATGGAGTGGTTATAACTGACTCAGCATTCCAAATGACACTTGTTCCTTGTTTACTAGAGAGTATCTTTACATGAAAAATTAAAAATAATTTTTAAATCCCTAATTAAAGATGAAATACTTTTATTACACTCAATAGTATTTATTGTTATCTCAAAATTCAATGTAATTTTTACATCATTATTTATTAATTAGCAGGGGGCCTGTTGACACCAAGGCCCACAGGACTGAATATCTGGCTATAATTATAGTTGGACTACTCTCAATCCTGGGCAGAGAAGGTTCTCCTAAAGACAGACAGCCACAGGTGTTTCCTAAAATAGAATTTACCTAGAAACTGAGTTAAAGGTGTAACTCTAGTTGTAAGTACCTCTGGTCCATTATTCATTCTTTATTTCTTTGTTCAACAAACACTTATCAAATACGATCTATGTTTCAGGCACTGTATAATCTATACCAGGGACCTGAAAATAAGTAAGACTTAATCCTTGACCTTGAGGAATTCACAGACTACCCTAGTGGCAGAGATATACATGAAAACAATTAATTACAACAGAGATATTTGTATTGTTGAGCATGGAGAGATGGAGTAGCTCAAGCCCACAAGCAGCCATGGGGCGAGGGTCGGGGGACAGAGTGAGGGACAGCTGGCAAACACAAAGAATAGCACAGGTGCATCGCATGAGACACCAGTTACTGCTGCCTTTGTCCATAAGCCCTGTCAGGAATATCTAAATTCTGAGCAGATCACCTGAGCTATCTAAAACTTAACTCATTATCCATCCCTCTCAGAAAACAAAAATCCTGCTTGTCTACATGTATTCCTAGATTTGTGACTGGTACCCCTATTCATACGGTCTTTCCAGCCAGAAACCTGGGAGGCTTCCTCGTCTCCTTCTCCTTTACTCCCTGTGGCCAGCCATTAATCAGGAACTGTCAGTTTCATCTTTGTAGCCTCTTCTCTGTTCCTCTCTTCTAAGCACTGCTAACATTGCTGCCTCAGACAAGCTCTCAGACTTGGACATCTGCAGTAGTCTCCTAACTGGACGATCTCCCCATCTTTAGACTTGGCCTCTTTCCAATCCATTCTCCCCATATCAGTTTAAAACAGGAGAGACCCTTCTTCCTATAGGGAAAGGTCTAAACTCCTTAGAGTTAGGTATAGGTAGAGAGTGCAAATGCTTGAGCCGAACTGCTTGGATTCAAATCCTGACTCCACCACTTACTAGCTATCTGAAGGGCAAGTCACTTAGCCTTTCAGTGACTAAGTTTCCTCAACTGTAAAATAAAAGTAGAAATTGACTCTCTGTCATAGGATTACCGTAAGGGTTAATTGAATTAATACTGTACGTGTAAAGTGCTTAACAATGCCTGGCACAAAGTAAACACAGTGATGGTGGGTACTCATGGTAGGATAATACACAGTATTTGTGCCAAGTAAATAAAGATGACCAGGACTCACCTTGTCTTCCAGAGACTAACGGTCTGAAGGTAAACAGATTACTTCTTATGATCAATGCTGTTATAAATTTGAACACAATGCTAAATGATTATGGAATCAGGAGAAAATTGTAGAATCTTGTAATCTAAAAATGTTTTTTTCTATTAAATTTTTTTATTTTATGGATGTATAGCAACTCAAGTTCCCAAATACAACTTAGTACCTCTCAAACCACAAGTTCCTCATACATGAAATCTGTAGATTCATGATTTTGCTCCTGTATACCCTTACAGTGACAGTAAGCAATTTGGTTCTAGTATGTGTGAACATTTAGGTCCCTTCTCTGAGGAATAATTTGAAAAAAGAAAAACTGGCGTTGAACAAACAAAAGGGAAGAGACATGAGCCACAGAAGAATAGTAGAGAGTTTGCAGTAAAGTCTCAGGAAAGAAGACAATGGTAGAGTACCCAGTGGTTTTGAAGGATGTGGGCTACTGAGGTTTAAGAGTTGTTGGTGGAGGTGGTATGGGGGAGGCTGCAGGACACGGCAGAATGCATATAAATTTAGTATGACTTATAAGTACATATGAATTCAAAACAGCACTGAACATAGTTTAAACAAGAAACACAGTTGAGGAATTGCCTTTGGGGGTTGGAGGCAGAAAAATGTAGTGTTTGAATTTAGGCTCAAATTAGTAAGTTTAGGCCATTTACTAACACTGTGACTTGGGGAAATCATTTAACTTTTCTAAGTCTCAATTCTCATCTGGAAGATGGAGGTTGTAATAGTACTAATTGAATAAGGTTGGATTAATTGAGAAAGTGCCCTAAAACACTTTGCTGGTAATTTACAAATAGCAAACACCTGGTAAGGTTAGTTCTTGCTATTGGTGGTGATTATTAATATAGTGTTTGCTTTCTTCAGTTAAGAAAAATGAATTTACAGATACCTCAGTCAAATTTGGGAAGAAGAATATAGTACAGTACTTGTTATTTCCTAGATGGCAGGTAATGTTACTAATATTTATTTAGAATATGCTGCCTTTTGTTTTCCTATTCTAGGGAACGTAAAATATTATTACAGAGTTTCATAAGTATTTCACCTACCTCTTTCCCCATCCTATTTTTCACATGCAGGTTTAAGTTCCTGCAGAACTTAACCTATAACTGAAAAATGTATCCTGCAACTAAAGAGCTATAGAATTCCAGAACTTCTTGATTTCACTACCTAATTTAATGAATATAATAATGGGTAACACACCAGTCTTACTAATAGTGCTTCTAAAGTGCTTAAATATTTTTAATATTCTCCCTATTGTCATGTGTACCCTGTTTTCTTCTTTCCTGGTATTTAATAATTTTAGGTAACTAAGATAAACAGTTTGATTTAGCATACTTTATTATGAGTGATGTATTAGAGGACATCCCTTATAGGACACCTTCCCTCTCCAGCTCACCTAGGTGACTGCTGTATCCCCATGCTCCCATAAATCCTATACATTCTCTCTCTCTCTTTATCCTTTTAACTTATCTGTACCTTCAAACAAATTTCAAGCACTTAGGCCTTGATGGTAAGAATAGTGTCATGCAAAGTCAAGCAGGAAAAACTTCAGTAGATACTCAGCTAATTTTTGTTAAGTGAGTGAATGAATGCTGCCCTCTTACATCATTTATCCAGTTCTTAGGCCATGGTCAGTAGTGTACCAGTAACTGATTCAATTAATTATTCAATTAAGAAGGCCTTTAGAAATAGGTAAAGTAAAATAAAAATAAGAAATAAAATTTAACAGTAGAATTAATAGTAACCTAATTCCAAAGACTGCTGTCTATGAAATAGCTGTCTTTCTTTCCAAAGAAGGTCTCCTGCCCTTCCTCAGATGCCAAATGCCTTACGCTAGTTACCTTGTTGCTGACTACTCAGTAGCCTGCATAAGGTGACAGGTCCAGCCTTCCACCTAGAAGGCTGAAGAGGACTCCTGACACAACTGGCTATAGTTTGAGGCCCTGAATTCAGAGCTGTAGACCTTACATACTTCAACTCTTAAGGATACTATAGGTGATGTTAGGAAAAGGAATAGTGTAGACAAGAAAAATGTTTATCATGTATGTCTAGTTATTGAGCATTCATCTCTTTGTTTGCAAGAACTTGAATTATGATACATAATTATATAATCAAATGATAGATATAAATCAACATCAAAAATTGCCACCTGGGCCACCCAGCACATGCTGTGTTAACCCAATATGAGACTTATCTTCTTTGCACACGACAAATAATCAGAAACGGGAAAGAGTTTGCACGTGTAACAGGAAGCAGCTTAAAAGATTGTTCTGGCATCACTTGTAGCCTCAATATATACCATTTGCCTCCCAGCATGATGACTTTCAGCCATAGGTCACAAACGGGCCTTAGAACCTTAACCCAGTGTGTTGCAGCCTTCCCCCTCAAGTACCCCTAGATTTTCTGCCATTGGCCGGTATCCAAGAAGAAGGCTTGAACAGCTGTCCTGACAAGTGGGTTTTCCCAATTCAAGCTGGCAAATGGGGAGTTTGAGCTGCTTTGTTATACTCCCTGCCTCTGGGTTAAAGCTATTTAAAACAGTAATAAAGTATCCTGCTCTCGGGTACTGTGTATTTTCTTTTTTGGAATTATGTAAATATCTTTAGGATCCTTTTAATGCAGGAGGTGAGAAATCATCCTTCTAAAGAGAGTTGATTTCAGCTTTTTTTTTTCTTTTTCTTTTTGTCTCTCCCAGACAGTAAGGATTGTATCCTAGAGCCGCTTTCCCTGCCAGAAAGTCCAGGTGGCACCACCAGTTTAGAAGGTTCTCCATCTGTGCCTTGCATTTTCTGTGAAGAACATTTTCTTATAGATGAACAAGACAAACTTCTGAAGCACATGATCATTGAACATAAGACTGTCATAGCTGATGTTAAGTTGGTTGCTGATTTCCAAAGGTAAATTTTGTTTTTATCCATAAAAGAATTGTTTATTATTTCTTAAAGGAAAGGCATAACATATATAAAATTATTCCTATAGAAATATGAAAATTCATATTATCCGGTTTCACCTTAGTCTTTTTTAAGCTTTGTACTTATTTGCCTTCTTGAGTGTGTAAGTTATGTTTGAAAATGTCACATACCTTTGCATGTCCTACAAATTCTAGAAGCAGACCAACTTTCCAAAGAGTCAATAATATTCCCTTTACCACATTCCATGAAATTGTGGACATTGTTGAACTGTATCAGATTGATGTTCTTTTCATGTTTCAGGAGATATGCATTCTCCAACTAAGTGAGTTCTTCCAGAAAGGTGAGAATAGACTTGGTAAAAGGCCACCCAAAGGGCAGTTTTGGGGGAAAGAGATACTTGGAGCCTTTTAAGCCAAAAGCTTATCATCCAAACAACTGTCAGCTTAAATGCTGTGATATGGTTGAAAACCAGGAAAATATTGAGTCTTTCAACAAGCCAGAGGGCTATAAGAGTAGACAGCAATTAAGGTCAGTGACTGAGGTACTTAGAGGAAGAGGATGAAGAGTAGATAGAGGTGAGTAGTTGAGGAACTGCCAACATTGGGCATGTGTGAAATGTAGGAACCTGACCTATACAGCCAGGGCCCAAAGTGAGCTCATTATAGTCACTAATTCTAGACTAATTCTTGGTAGTGATTGTCTAAGAGAAATGCCTTCTCTTAAGCAGGTATAGTGGAGTAGTTATGTACAGGTCATTATTAGTTGAAATTTGGAATCATTTTCCATATAAACAATATCAGTGTAGTTAACTGGCTTTGTATAGTTACTGAAAGCACATATTTTGGCATATCTGGCAGGGTCCCATTTTGAGATGTTCTGCATTGATTTCCCTACAAAACGTTAGAGTAGCCCAGATATTATAATATCCCTGCATCTAAACTCTGTATCTCCCAGACCACATTATTCTTAGCAAGCAACTTCTTTCTTAGGATGGGTTTTGCAAGCAGCAAGCTGTATTATTAAGAGTGGACTGTGAAACCTGGAAGGCCTAGGATTGAATGCAGACTGGGTGACTTTCTTATTACCACATGGCTTCCAGCAAGCTACTTACCACTCTAAGCATCAGCTTTCTCATCTATAGAATGGGGGTAACACCAGCCCTCATAATATTATTGAGCATTATATAAAACAGGGCATGTATAGCACCAGTGTCTGAGATATCTTTTATACCCAATAAATGGTAGCCAAATTTTTAATTATATTTTGATTACAAAAGATATATTTGAAGTCTTAGCTTCCTGCAACTGTAGCTTAAGATTTCAATAGGCATTTATGCTGGTCTGAAGACCTAATTATCGTTTGTAAAACTTGTTTTGAGAAATTTTCATTTAAGGTTCTAAGTACTCTAAACTTCTAGAATGGCAGTTTGTTTTTAAGGACAAATAGCCACAGTGCTCAGAGGGGTAATATTAGCTATTCTCTAGCCCTTCTTGTCCTTCTCAGATGCATAGCACCAATAATGAATGTCTGCTGTGTGCCTTCTGTGTTATGGCCCCTTGTATCCACTCAGCATTGCTACTTGTGAGTAGACTTGGGCTGAATGGTTAGGGGGCAGAGACAGAATAGGGAAGGAGAGTTATATGAACAATATATGCCACCAACTACTGGAATAAACTAATTCTTACATGCTTTCAGAGGAAACACTCTGTGCTTCTCATTCTCATTCATTATTCTTTATTTTCAATTAAAATTTGTATGTGTATATATATGTATATACACATGTGTGTGTTTTGGGAGTATTCTGAGAGTTTTCTCTTATATGATACCTTGTTATAGGTGGTCAGATCTGTTGATTTTGTTTTAGACACTTCTTAGGCTAGAGAGCTTTGAATTCTTTTCTTATTCAAATAACCATTGACAGGACTATCAAATGAGTTATTCTTTTATAAATTTTGTATCACTTGGCTTTTCTTTGATGTAAAACTTTTTTTTTTACTCTTTTTTACCACATAAATGCAAATTCTCCCTCAGGAATTGCAGAAAAATATGATGATCAACCAGTGATAATTGAGTAATGTTGAGATTTTCTTTCTCTTCTTCTAAAATCTGTGAGAAATGTGAATCAGTTCGTATTTTATCCTTTGTACTTATGTATGGTAGCTAAGTGGCTATATTTGTACTAATCAATCTCTCTTTTATCATTGTTGTCAATCTCATCTGTATGTGGGCAGGAAAATCAAATTATTTACTAGGTCTCAGGGCTTAGGAGTTAATAATTAAATATTGAGATCAATCACACTATAAATGCAGTTATGTAATACAATGGATGCTTTAATTAAAAAGAAAAAGATGCATGTCTGATATAAGTGCTTTCTAAATAAAGTGTGTAGTTAACATGTACTTTAAATTTGGAAACCTAGATTTTCCTTGTCAACTCTCCTCCTAATTAAATAAAAGTTTCACCCTCAGGAAGTAAAAATGTGATTAATTCACACTGACCAGGAATGGATATGACTAAACTTTGTTGTTTTTAAGTACCATTTAACATATTAACAATGTTGTGATTAACAATGTTGTGTTAGTTTCAGGTGTACAGCAAAGAGATTCAGTTATACATATACAAGTATCCTTTTTCAAATTCTTTTCCCATTTAGGTTCCACAAGGATCTACTGTATATAGCACAGGGAACTCTGCTCAATATTATGTAACAACCTATGTGACTTTTTCTTAGCAGTTATTGAGGGGAGGGAGGGATAGTGAGAGGTTCAATCGGCATGAGTTAATTCACTCAGAACTTCTTTATAGGTTGAATAATTCTTATATATATATATAAAACTTCTCAGAGAGGAGTTGTTGCTTCCGAGTACAATAAGTAATAAAAAAAAATAAAATAAAATAAAGACGATAAATAATAGATAAGAGATGGACTTACCTTGTCCTTTGTAAGAAATAAGCTCTAAAGTTTCCGTTTAAATGTATTTAACATTTTCTTTATTGGAACAAAGTAACAGTAAAATTTTCTCAGAGCAAATAAAACAGAAACAAAAGTAGAAGTCTCTCCTTTGAGCTGTTTATTAACATAGTTATTTATACTGAGCTACTTGCTAGCTTTATTCAGTAGATAAAATTTTTCCAGAAGAAAAATGTTAACTCCTTAATTCTTGCCCCTTTCTATATTAGAGTCCACTCATTCAGTGCTACTTAATTAACGACTATATCTCAAATCTTTATGCTTCTGTCAGTAAGCACACCAGTTACAATGGGGAGCTGGGCAGGCAAGATGATATTACTACAAGGATTTCTTGTGAGATGTGATTAAAGTTCTCTTAAAAGAAAGTATTTGCTGATGACCTAATAATTACTTTTATGGCTTTTTAATAAAATACGAAATGCTGTGATAACTGTCCTCCAAATAAAGGGTTCATACCACATATTATTTCTTGGCTTCCTTTATATATTGAGTGGTTGCTTTAAACAAACTAAAGAAGTAGGAAAAAATGAAGAAGTACTAAATGATTTCTTAACATGAAACAATAAATTTTAGTGGGTGGGAAAAAATGCCACCAGTGCATGTATTGAACATCTGCTATCTTTAAGACATCTCTCAATTGAATAGAATTTATCTGAATGCTTTTACCAACCACAGGGAAATGGATATATTGATACCTCTTAATTTTAATTATAAACTATAAAAGTACTATTATGTGATAACTAGGATACATCTTAAATTTAGACTTAGGTCAAAAGTTTGTTGCAATTCAGATCTAATTATATAGTATACCACAATAAGATATTTTACATAATTGTATATATTTAAGTTATATGGTAGTTTATGGTTGTATTTTGCTTTTGTAACATGATTCTTTTTCCCTTTGATGTTATTGTCACCCAGCCTTTGGTCAGGAGGAGACCACTCAGATGACACCTCTGTGTCTATTGGACTGGCCTATTACCTGCTCTATCCTTCTTCCCCCAGAAGCTACCTAACAACATCTCAGAGATGCTCTTAGAGATGGTATCTGAAAAAACATCCTTTCCAGAATTCATGACCACTTGCTCATGGAGCAATAAAATAGCTGTTAACCGATGTAAAGACTACCAGACATGAGCATATAACAGTATCTTCTCTCTCTTCATCCCATTGGAAGTCTTAACTATTTGAGGAGGGTAACTGAGGTTCTGTCAGACAGGATCTCCCCATGATTTTAAGTCAGCCAATGTTAGTAATCACTTCCCTTGTGCCTACCACACTGAGGTAAACTGTGATACAAAACAAATAGGTGATGTGAACCTTCTCTTCAAAGATCAAGGAGAATAGGACCCAACATGGAAGTCCTTAGAGACTAAGAGCCATTGACTTTTGGAATCAGGACATCAGAGGAATCAGTGCCTCTGTAGGCACTGTACCTTTTGCCTAGTCAAGCAGTTCCAATTCAACAGCCCCAAACAGCTGGTCTCAACTTTCAATACTTGGGCAGGAAGTTAGGAGCAGTTCAGACCAAGAGCTGCTTCTAGGTAATATGCTTTTCAGAAAGGGAAGACCTTCCCTCTCCCTTCAGACTTCATGTCTGTACTTCAGTTTTGCCATGTCAGAAAGCATTCTCCTTGGTCTCTAAGGAAGAAAATTCTTCAAGTATCCATTACAACTGTAATTCTAGAGGCTTTCTCCTGTTTCTACCTTTTTCTGAAATTCTTGTGTAGATTGGTCCTCACATGACACGAGAGGCATTGTGTTGTAGAAGACTTGAGTTTGGATTTGGAGACAACAGATCCCAATTCTCATCCCAATTCTAACATTCTAATTGTGTGACCTTGGGCAGGTTGGGTCTCAGTAATGGTAGCTGCTAATAATTGATATCCTTATGACCATCATCATCATCATCACTCTTCCCCACCTCAGCCACTTGTGTGTGCCCTCTGGCACTACTAGTATAACTATTTTAACTTGCTCATTAAATATTTGATGAAACATTATCATTGTTGTTTTTGTTGTTGTTTTAGATACCAGTATTTCTCTGGAATAAACAAATTCTTTACTACTTTAATCTTATCTAAATATGTTACTTTTTCTTATAATAATAACTTTCATTTATTAAACACCCAGCATGGTGGACACAGCTTTACATGTGTTATCCTGTTTAATTATCAACAATCCATTTTGCAAATGAGTAAGCTGAGTGTCAGAAAGGTTAAAAAATCTTTTAATTCAGGTTCATATCTCTGAATGCAAAGTCCCTGCTCCTGTCTTCCCTGTTGCCTGCAGGGCTGGTGGAGTCAGTTAACAAAACGTCAACCACAAGGGTTGGACCATAGTCTTAATTTAAAAAGCACAACTACTTCTAGCTCAAGATCTGTGCAGATAAGAGACTCTTATTGTGTTGACTCTGTTACAGAATTAGTCAATGACAATCAAAGGACAGTCTGGTCACTAGTATCTGCTCTTACCTGGTCATCTGCTTCATGTAGTTATCACTGCCTTTTAACGAACTGTAGGCTCATAGTGGAAATAATATTATAAAGGGCTGACAACAACTATTCTGTTTTCTCCAGAGGGTGTAACCCACACAGCCTTCAGTGGAGTAGTAATCAAGAGTGATGAACCTCTCCTTGGTGTATTCTAGTGGTAGCCATGAGGAAACTCCAGATACAACTTGACTCCCTTTTCTTTCTCTTTCGCCCGGAGGGGAAAGAAAAGCAACTAGTGGGGAATGGAAAAGAGGAGAATAAGAGTAACTGTGTAAGATAACTGGGGAGTGGAGGGTGCTGAAGCTGGCCAGGATGGCAAAGGGAATAACGTGTCAGCCTTTTGTAGGTGCTTTTCCTCTTTTTGTGTACTCTGATGGACCTGAAATGCCTTCTGCTCTGACACTTCTAATGTGGGAGCCAGGGAGCTAGACATAGGGTCATGGTTCATCATTTATAGTATTTATGGTTTGAGGCTGAGCTGGAGCCTAAGATACATCATTTTCAGATCTCTTAAAATAAGGTCTAGCACTGTTATATAAGGAAAGAGTTCTACCCCTTCTTACCCATCCAGGTTGACAGCATGGTTATACATGAGAAGGAAGAACTAAAGCATGTGGTTCTATTGTTATACATTATTCTTTTACTTCTTTTTTTTTATAAATCTATTTATTTTTATTTTTATTTATTTTTTGTTGCATTGGGTCTTTGCTGCTGCGCGCGGGCTTTCTCTAGTTGCGGCGAGTTGGGGTTACTCTTGCTTGCGGTGCGCGGGCTTCTCATTGCAGCGGCTTCTCTTTTTGCGGAGCACGGGCTCTAGACGCGTGGGCTTCAGTAGTTGTCGCACACGGGCTCAGTAGTTGTGGCACATGGGCTTAGTTGCTCCACAGCATGTGGGATCTTCCCAGACCAGGGCTCGAACCCATGTCCCCTGCATTGGCAGGCGGATTCTTTACCACTGCACCACCAGGGAAGCCCATCTTTTACTTCTTTTACTTATATATTCTATATTCAGTGTTGTCATCCATTTATATTTTATATTAGCTCATGTCACGTTTCTCTCTTTCTCTCAGACCTCTCTCCCGGCACATTTTTTTTTCCTAATGTATAATGAATGCCCTTTCTATAGAGCACCATGGGTTGGGAAATTAAGAAAAAGGGAGAATAAAAAGGAGTCAAAATACTGGGAGCTGGAGGCTACTTAGAGAACCTTACAGGACTCTTCAAACGCTCTTCTACCTCTTTAAAACATTTAGTGTGGACCTGCTATGTGCAGAACACAGGTGCTATATCAAGCCATTTAAATATACTCTTTCTGTGTGCTTTGTCTGTTTAACTAAGTTCCATCTCTTGTGCAGGTTTTGGTCCTTTGTTGTAAGTTTCCTTTTTTATCCATCAACATGTAGCCTGATAAATTGTCAACTATAGTGTCAACCTTTCCATTTCCTTTTTCCCCCTTGAAGCAGATCACATTCTCTTCTTCTGCTTCTTCTTTGATAAATGAGATTGTAATTGTCAATATAAATCTTGTTAGATAAATGGAAAGATGAACAGCTTGTTGAATCCTGTCATCTTACTCCCTCTTTCATCAAATAATGCAGGTCTGGGCGTTATGCTTTGCTTTTACATTTAGCCAGTGTCCTTCTTCTAACTCAGCTCATTAGATACAGGAATTGCAAGCTTGGCTGTTTTTCTAAAAGCTAAATTTCAGACACAGAGTGGACGTATGGAATTGTTCTATCTTGTTATATAGATACTGAATTTAGACTGACTTCTCATTGCATTATCGTGATCTGTTCTTTTGATGTATAAGATAACCACCTAACTTTCAAATTATTGGAAAATGTGTGATAAAGCCTATTTAATCATTGTTGCATTTTAAATTCATATAAACTTAGATGTGATTTCAAAAAGACTTCATTATCACATAAAAATAATTCATTTTCATTTTCCCATATGTCTGTTTATTGAATTTGGGGATGGTAAAATTTAATCATTTTCATGCCTTTACAGGGTATTGTCATTTCATTAAATATTTATTTCATATTTCTACAATGCTCTACTGCCTTTCTATTTACAAATTTTTTAGCTAGCAGCTTTCAGTCAACATTTGATTTATTGCTTTAGGGTAATTAAATGTTCTTATAAAATCCTATCATTCTAAAGTAAGTAGTGTATTGAGTCTTCTCACCATTCTTTCTTTTTGATTGTTCTAAGGTACATTTCATATTGGAGGAAAAGGTTCACTGAACAGCCCATTACAGATTTTTGTAGTGTGATAAGAATCAATTCCACAGCTCCATTTGGTAAGTGTACATCTTGACTACCATCTTTTCCCTGCAATCCAAAAATTCAAAGGAATAATCTTTCTTAAATTATAATTCTCTAAAATAATAGCTAAAATTAAATTGCTCTGTTCATGTTGTATAACTTCAGTAAAGCTAAAACAGAACTATGTACCAGAAGAGAGATCATCATAGATATAGATAGATATATTTCTCTAAGAAAGATAAATTTTTTTTGAAAAGGTGATAAATATCATTTCTTATTTATTTTCCTGATCTCTCAACAGAAGAACAAGACAATTATTTTTTGCTGTGTGATGTTTTACCAGAAGATAGAATACTTAGAGAAGAACTTCAGAAGCAGAGACTGGTAAGAGTTATTTTAAAGAATGAGCAGTGTGTTGGAAACACATACAAAATCATTTTTGTTATTGCCCTTTTTTGTTTGTTTTTATTCTGGAAACTTTCAAACATACACAGAAGAGGAGATAATACATAAAGATCTTAAAACAGAAAAGGTAGACACTTGATTGAAGATTAAAGCATTTCATGTTAAAAATGAAGAGAGAATTTTTGGCTTTGTTTTGCTTCCTGGATTATCTCTAAAATAACAACAGAGCTTACACATTTTAGTGTAATTTTAGCTGCCTGACACATGCTAGGGTTCAGCAATCGTGGAAGAATGCCCTCAGCTAAAATTGAGTTGAATTGATTAACTTTTTTTCTCCCTCTGGAATGTGCTATGCACTAGCACTTCTTTTGTTCCCCTTTATGAATTAAGCATATAGTTTGATCGTAATAGTCTTTCTCATTTTCAGCCTTAACGATAAGGACGCTGATTTGAAAATCTCAGCATCTTTAGTCTTTTAAAAAGATAACAGCATACACAGGTGTGAAAATTTTCATTTTCAGAAGTTGAACAGAAAATGGTTAGTTTTTTGAAGTTAATAATTTTATTTAAAAGTATCCAGTTTTCCATTATTTGTCACTAAATCTCAACTATTACTTGAAAATGACTTGCTCTTCCTTTAGTGGTTACTTATAAGTGTTCCCTGTATCTTTGGACTTGGCTAGATATGTTGTGAAAGAAAGCTATGATTTCAGTGTTTCTGCTAAATCCTCAAGAGATCTAGGAGGAAAATAAATCCTGTCTACCAAAGTCATAAGATTTGAGAAAGTCCCCTGAAGCACATTATATTATGTAAACATGAGATGATGTTGTTGGATACTGATTTATGTAAGAAAAAGTATGCTTTTCCTATAGCAACAAACCCAGTGAAGAAACAGGACTTCCTGAGTTTCTCTTCTTTCCCTATTGTAATATCTAAGAAATCTGCAGAATAAGGATAAATTGACTGTAAAATTTTACGGATTTTGTTTGGTAGTACTTATTCATAATGTTTTATTTCCATGAGTTTTTTCACTGTTACTCACAGTGGTCTTAATCAAAAATGATCAAACTGACATAATCCTAGTACCCCTATGTATTTCTTTATAAGAACTCAAACTGTAACACAGCAGCCATTACTGTTACTCAATACACAGAATCTTTATTGTATGTCTGTAGACAGACTCAAGTCCCTAGAAATAGCTACATCTGTAAAACTTAGATAACCTTTTAAGATTCTGAAACCAACTCCAACATGTGAGTTCTTTCCCCACACCACCATGCAATTCTCTGACACCAGCTGCATGTTCTACAACTCAACGCAGTCCTGACACTGTCTACTCAAAGATAGCATCAGATCCCACAGGTTAAGGGCTCAATCCCACAAGACTGCCATCCACTTCATATACCAATCGCAAATCCAGGTTGTCACCTGTACTTCTGACCAACTGGCTGTGAACCCCTATAAAGGGGTTCTCATGACCCTCCTTCCTTGGGTTTGATTAATTTGCTAGAGTGGTTTACAGAACTCAGGAAACTAGTTTACTCACTAGATTACTGGTTTATTACCAAGGATATTAATGAATCAACAGCCAGATGAAAAAATACATAGGGTGAGATCCTGAACAAAGAAGCTCTGTCCCCATGGAATTTGAGGCCCATAAGGCAGCATGTAGATGAAGTTCAGAGAGCTTCATCAACCTGGAAACTCTCTGAACCATGTCCTTTTGGGTTTTTATGGAAACCTCATTACTTAGGCATGATTGATTAAATCGTTGAACATTGAGGGGAATGAAAGTTCCAACCCTCAAAATGACATGGTTGGCCCTCGTCCTTAGGTTACCTAGTACTCTCCAAAAATCAGCTCGTTAACATAACAAGAAACACATTTATAGCTCTCAACACTTAGTAATTCCCTAGATCTTAGGAGCTAAGTGCCAGGAATGGGGGCTAAAGCCAAATATACATTTCTTATGGCAAATCACAACATCCCATCTTTTTACCAACTTTATACTTTGTCAAAGTAGTAGATTTGATGAAAGTGAGTGTTATGGCAGCTTAAAAGAAACAAAATATGATGAAATTGCAGTCAGGAAATACATACATTCATATTCATTGAATTCCTACTTAACTAGATGATCATACAAAGAAGCACAAGGCATGGTTCATGTCATAAAAGAGTGTACAATCTAGAGAAAAAACGCAAATATGTGTTCTTATCTTGGGAATGGAGATAATGATAGAATGTAGGGCTTGTGAAGATTGAGATAATGCATGTGTTATACTTACGATAGTATCTGCTATGTAGAAAGCACTCAATAAATGTTGCCAGTAATACAAATAACAATATATTGTGTCTTAACAGTGAGATGGATTTGGGTATTTGGAGAGTTGTAGAAAAGGGAGGAAAATACATATGCATCTGTATGTTCAAGGTATATTCAGGAAAGTTAAGTCTGATCTGAAAGATTTTTGGAGGAGTGTGAGATAGGTTTGAAGAGGTGAGATGAAGCTAAATCATGGAAATCCTTTGGTGCCAGGATTGACTTTCTAATGAGAAAGACCCATTGATGTCTCTTCATTGCCCATGAGAGTGAAATGAAGAAAAGATGATAAATGTAGCTGTATAAAAATCCATTTAAAGCTGGCAAGTTCTGACTACAGACCAACTTGGAGATGTGGAAAGAAACTAACAATTACTGAGTGCCAGCCATATGCCATGCCTTTGCATTAGATCCTTGCTTCATAGCAACCCTGTGAGATAGCTATTAAATGCTGTTCTACTGATGAGGAAACTGTGGCATAGAAAGATGATTTTGCCCAGGAGCACTTAGTGAATGAGAAGCAAAGCTGAGGCTTTAAGCTAAGTGGTGTGCCTAATATCTGCCTTTTTAAGCCATGCCACGCTGTGCGAGTCTAGTAGTTATTTACTCTGCTTCCCACAACTCTTGTACTCTTTTTTATTCTGGGCTCTGATAGTTGCTCTGTCCTGGATGCTCATGATCTTATAGGTCTGTGTAGGGAGGGGATTCAGGCTAGGATTGGACTTTCAGGAAAGCAGAGGAGGCTTACAATAGGCTACCATTGGGAATGGTGGCCAGAAGATCAACAAAAAGAAAAGATTTGCCAAGTAACAGGAAGACAGGCTGAATTTGCAGTCAGACATTTCATCGTAATTTTATGCTCTGTAGTGTGGAAGCAGGAGGTTGGTGTGGGTGATCTTCCTTTGGGAGTTGGCAATGACGACAGGATGTCTCTCTTTTATGTACAACAAGCTCTACAAGTCAGTAACAGACATTTCCAGAAAGAAGTCCAATGATCAAATGAACCAGTCTTCAACAAAAGTAATAACACACCTTTTTTCTTCTATCAAGTTAACAAGATTTGAGAGCAATAACACTAAATGGTGGCAAGAATATTAAAAGACAAGCACTTTTTCAGCCACTTAAAAGAGTGTGAATTGGTATACCATTCCTGAAAGGCACTTAAATGTAGTTTAAACCATTTAAATTGCTTCATGGTAATGGGTATATAATCCAGTCTGTGTTTTTCAATGAACTCAGGTCAGTGTCAGTAGGATTTCAAGTCCATGAGAGAGGACCCTCAAACTAGAGAGGCATTTGCTCTCCTGATTTGCATTAGTGATGACTTGCATAGGTATCGTTCATATGTACTCTCTCATTTGGAACTCTGGGGAATTCCCTGGCGGTCCAGTGGTTAGGACTCTGCTTCCACTGCAGGGGGCACAGGTTCGATCCCTGGTCGAGGAACTGAGATCCCGCAAGCCACGTGGCATGGCCAAAAGAAATTTTTAAATAAAAAATCATTTGGCACTCTAAATAAAGGATTTAGTGTAAATACCTGTGTATGATTTGCTGTTAATTCAGAATGACTTTGTAATTTCTTTGAGGTAGGAATTATGTCTTATATTTAAATATCCTTCATTAGCACTCACTATATTGCTAAGTTCACATTGGTGTTTTTTCCAAGCCCCATTTTTTTGGGGAAAAAAAAAAATCTGTTTCTGTGTGAGTGGCTGGAGGCATAAAGAATCTAAATGATCCACTTTTTCCATTTTTTTTTAGACCTCACTGGTTCCTTGTGACATTTATGAGATTTGTCTGAGTTCCCAGTTTTCTTTTTGAAGAGCTTGATTCCTACTTGACACTTTTTGAAATTTTTCATCTGTACTCTGAAGGTGGAACTACAGAATTAGGAAAGATTCTTGAGGGTTTGAATAGCTTGTATACCTTCCTCCCTTTTAGCTTCCTTCTTTAAAAATATACCCTTGATCCCATCATTCTACCTTAGTCTCCTCCAGTGGTTCTTTTCCCTCTTTTCTTTTAAATGGGTAAGTTTTCCAAGGTCCCCCATCCAGGGGATGCACTCTCATCAATACCACTGCTATGCTGATGGCTTAAATTTTGGTCCCGGCACACAATAGGCAGTCAGAGTAAATATCCATTGATTGGTTCATCTCCAGCTTTCTTCCTGGCTTACGTCTAAACTCCAGTTCTAACTTGCATTATGTTGAACTTTTCCATATGAATTTTCAATCAACACCTTAATTTTAATGTGCCTAAAACTGAACTTATTTTTTTCTCTACCAAAATTTATAGTTTGCTTGTTTCCCTTTTCTTATATAATAGTACCACCATTCCCCTGGTCACTCAGTTTGGAAATTTCTGGAATCATCTTTAACTCATCCCCATACCTAAGTCATTTGTCAAGTCCTGTCAGTTCCACCTTTGAGTCCCATATACATCCTTTTCTTTGCACTCCTAGTGCCTTTTACCTTGTATGTGGAATCACTTCTCTAATCAATTGGCATTGCCTCCAGAATTTTAATATTAAAAATACACAGCAGATCATTTTATTCTCCTAAAACCTGCAGTGGTCTTTTTCATCTACATATTCTTAAGCTTTTCTGGGATCAAACTACATTTCCAGTATCTTTCCCCATTTTTTCTTTCAATTACCCAGGGTCCAGTTTATTCATTTATTTAATAAATATTTATGTTGCCCCAGACACTGTTCTAAATTCTGTTGATATAGCGGTGGATGAAATAAGCCACAGCCCCTGCCCATCTAGAGATTGCACTCTAGTGGCAACACTACTTGTCTCACAGTTACTGGTATGTTAGGTGGTTTCAGGAATCTGCTTCGTCAATCAGGAATGCCAGCCCCACCTGTGTAAATAACTTATGCCTCAAGACATTGTTCAAATACCACACTTTCCACAAAAGCTTCCTGATGCCACCAATCAGAATTAATAACCTCTTCTAAGCTCTGTTAATACAGTATTTTACTTGGCTTTTCAATTATAGTTAGTTGTTTAAAAATCTTTCTTTCTTACTGGATTAGATGCCTCTTAATGGTTGGGACTATCATGTTCAGTTTTGTATCTTCTCTGAGCCTTGTTCATAAAGTATTAACTTAAATTTGATCCTGAAGTATTTGTGTGGCATATCTATAGAGCCATATAGTCAGATCTCCCTGATTTAAAGAAGCGAGGTGAAATAACCGAGGCAGACATCTTTAATCACGGGTTACACTTTTCACTTAAGCATAAAAAAATACTCGTTTTTACATTTGCCTACAGTAGAAGATAAATGGCAGTCATAAACTCCCAGACCAAGATATAACTTTTAATTAAACTGGGACTAGGGGAAACATCCATTTAGCTGCATCAAAGTGGGTTTTTTTAATCACTATTATAAATGTCAGCTTGAGAGGTCATTCATGACAGCTATAAATATTTTATGAAAATTTTAACCTATATAACAATTTGATCCTCTGGAGAGAAACAGTGTTTTTTTTTTTGTTTTTTTTTTAATGCTACTTCATATATCCCACCTCCCCCGACAGTAAAACAACAAAATGAAATTACATATCTCCCACTAAGAAGATTATTCTCCCTTGTGCCACTTTTCTGTATAGATTTCAGAGGTTTTTAATAAAGGATCACATTATCTCAGTGACTTATAAAGTGTAATGTCAATTTATATTTATACCTTTCCTGCATAATTCCTAGCTTTGTAGCACAAATTTTCTAATTGCACCCACAGTAACTTTCCCAAATATAAGATGATGTTTCCCATTGAATGTAACGTCATTATTAACAGTGCAACAAAGATCAAGTTAGCTAGAGTGACCACTGAGTAATATTAACCTTCAGATTAATTAATGTTTTCATTTAGGAAACAAATGTAAACCCAGTGTGAAACAATACTAAACTGAATCCTAAAGTTTACCACTTTGACCTTCTTCAACAAGAACTTAAATTTTGCATGGCAGTTTTTATATACATTGGCTCTGTGAGATCACTAAGGCAATATCATTATCTCTGTTTAGATGGAAAAACAAGTTTGAAGATATTAGGAGATATGCTCAAGGCCACAGTTATATAATGTATTAAATAGGAAGGGAGGAACTCAAACTCCTGTTTTCCAACTCTAAGCACCATTCTCTATCAGGATTCTTTATCAAATTGGATCTTCCTCTATAAGCAAATGTGACATTTTCAAGATAGTCAATTTTTAGAATTAATAAAATTGGATGAACAGGACATAAATACATATGTAGACAAATAATAGTGTTCTGTTTCCATTGCTAGGAATTATTTTCATCTACTTTCTTATTATCTTAGGTCAGTCATAGATAGGAATTTCTTATTCCTTTGGGCCTAAGCTGCTTATATTTTCTTTTAACACTTGAAGACAGTGTGTTTTTGGAGTTGCCTCTATCTTCAGAGAAACATAGGGCTATACCTGAGCTTGAGTTTAGCCAGTAAAATACTTCCTCAGACAGATAATACTATACTGATCCATGCCATGCTGATAGCTTCTCTCTTCTTCAGTGTAAATTATTTTGCAGTCTCCCATAGCCACCTTTCCATTTTTAAAAGTCCTCCTCTTCTTGCCTAGGCTGGATTCCCTTTTATCTTTAATACAAATAGAAATAAGGCTTTTCTAGCTCTCATGTGTTTAACTCTTACATTCTTTTGTTCTGTATTTCAGCTTTTTTTCATTGTGATGACCTATTCCATGTAAATGATTAAATCTATATAATTTTGTTCTCCACTAGTTAATTTTTTAAAGATGTTCTGTCTATTCTGTTTCTTCCTTACTCTTCAAAAGCCACCTCACGGAGATTCAAAGTAGGAGAAATATACTGACTGTGTATCCTATGTAGCAAGCAGATGGTTATTGCCTTTATCATTGCAGTTTCAAAAAGGGTAGGATGTACTGATATCTTTCAAAAAGGTGAGATATTAGTCAGATCAAATCTCATGGATTTGGGGGAGTATATCATCATCCAGTTAAGAAATTTCTCTCTGGCTTTTTTGTTTTACTGTTTTTCTTTAGTCATTGACATGTGTTTTCTTACTCGTTTAAGATGTCTTGATATTGCCATAAACTTAAGTCTCCCTCATCTCAAAATGCTGAGAACACTGGGTTTTATTGATTTATTTTAAGAAACTGTATTGTGTCATTGATAATCCTTGTTTTAATACAGTTATTCCTGCCTCTACATGCAACTCATCCTCATGTTTCTTTGCCCTACTCCCAATCTTTCTCCCGAGAACTTGGAGGCAACCTGTGGAAAAGAGCTGGATCCTTTTGTGTCCAAGCCTCCCAGGGACTTAGCCTTTAAAACTTCTTTAAAATTTCAGCTATTTTCTTCCTACTTGCCCTTTTCTTCTCATGCTCTGCCAAAGGTGAAATAGTTCTTGAGTCCCTGCCTCTCTTCAGAGAGCTTGTCACCTTTTGGAATTCAATTTGTCTTTTTGCCTTTTCTTTTTTTTTTTAAGATTTATTTTTATTTATTTATTTAGGCTGTGCCGGGTCTTAGTTGTGACACGCAGGATCTTCTTTGCAGCATGCAGGGTCTTTTAGTTGTGGCATGCATGCAGGACTCTAGTTCCCCGACCAGGGATCGAACCCAGGCCCCCTGCATTGGGAGCACAGAGTCTTACCCACTGGACCATCAGGGAAGTCCCTTGTCTGGTTACCTTTTGAGTTCAGCTTTTTGGAGTCAAAGTAAGTTGTGTGGGGCTTCCCTGCTGTCACAGTGGTTAAGAATCCACCTGCCACTGCAAGGGACATGGGTTCAAGCCCTGGTCCAGGAAGATCCAACGTGCCGCGGAGCAACTAAGCCCATGCGCCACAACTGCTGAGGCTGCGTTCTAGAGCCCGTGAGCCACAACTCCTGAGCCCACATGCCACAACTACTGAAGCCCATGCGCCTAGAGCCCGTGCTCTGCAACAAGAGAAGCCACCGCAATGAGAAGCCTGTGCACCGCAACGAAGAGTAGCCCCTGCTCGCCACAACTAGAGAAAGCCCGTGCACAGCAGCAACAAAGACCCAACGCAGCCAAAAATAAAAATAAAATAAATTTATAAAAAAAAAAAGACAAACATGATTGGCACAAATGTGTTTATCCCAGCTTAGCTTATAGCTACAACAATCAAAAGTTGCATGAAATTCAAATGGTCAACAATAGGGCAATGCTTTAATAAGTTACAGTTTATCCATATAACGGAGTATAATGACAGTAACCCCTGCTCCCAGCAGCTAGAGAAAGCCCGCACGCAGCAACGAAGACCCAACGCAGCCAAAAGTAAAAAAAAAAAAGTTGTGTGGGGTTTTTTCTGTTTGCTTTTCTAGGGTTTTTTATTATCCACCTTTTTCTCATTGTAAGGATATTCTCTTGTGGCTTTCCTCATCCTAAGCAGAGTGAAATTCTTCCTCCTTCTGCTTTATTTTAATTAATATCTTAGTGATTAAGTGCCACTTTTGGTTAAAGTAGGTGCTTTTCCTCTTTTCATACAATTCAAAAAGACATATACATACATATGTATCTGTCTACTAAAAGAGACAATTGGCTCTACTAACTAGTTGTCATAAATAAATTCCAAAACCTGTTATTGTTTAGTATCTAATCTTGGACTTTTGACCAAAGTATCAGTGAATATTGTATCAGTAAATTACCACATTTAGTTACCTTGGTATACATTTTGCTAGAAGTTTGTCTTTGGAGTATATGCCAGCAGATTATGTCACTCACTGTCAGGTGTTCTTTGGGTACATTCCTGACAGCCCCCCACTCACCCACCCAGTCAGGGCTGGGCAACTGGTGACACCTTCCTTAAAATTTAATCCATGTTAAAAATTGTGACCATGATAAATGAAGTACAACTTTGGAGGCTAGTACTTGGTGTTGGGAGGGTGAGGTGGGGGTTTAAAATGATTTTTCTAGGGGACTCTTTCATCTAGTGTGTGGCTATCCCCTTGAGTCTTTTTTTTTTTTAATTTATTTATTTATATATTTTTATTTTTGGTTGTGTTGGGTCTTCGTTTCTGTGCGAGGGCTTTCTCTAGTTGTGGCAAGCGGGGGCCACTCTTCATCGCGGTGCGCGGGCCTCTCACTGTCGTGGCCTCTCTTGTTGCGGAGCACAAGCTCCAGATGCGCAGGCTCAGTAGTTGTGGCTCACGGGCCTAGTTGCTCCGCGGCATGTGGGATCTTCCCAGACCAGGGCTCAAACCCGTGTCCCTTGCATTGGCAGGCAGATTCTCAACCACTGCGCCACCAGGGAAGCCCCCCTTGAGTCATTTTTGACAAAGAATTAAATGACTTTCCATGTCAACTCCAGTCCATGTTTAGGACTATGCAGTTTTTTAAGAGAGTGTCAACTCAGATGTCTCCTGGTTACCTTCTAAGTTCAGTGGCTCTGCATCCAATTGAGAGCTTAGAAAAGTAACATTCCAGCTACTTGACTGGAAGGACAAAGTCAAGAATATTATCAACTGATATTTATAAAAACGATGTTCAGGGAAAATTGTTTAAGGAAGTTCATAATTTTTCTAGGAAATCTTAAACTCTCAACCTCCAATCAAGAGGAAGCAGGCATCTGTATTGTATCATGACAGTTCTTATCTTATCTTAGTGAAGGCGTTGCTTTCACTAAGTTTTGGGATATGCTTTGGCACGAGAGTCAGCTTTGGAGAATCAATGTGAGAAACAGTCCATCTTGTTTGGTATATTTATTCTTGGTATATCGCCCATTATATCACATAGTATACTTCTTTTCAATGACTTCTAGCTTCCCAGCGTTAGGCCAAACTTCACAAGACTATCCTCACTTCAGACATCAGCCACAAGTTGGGGGATCCCCAGGCCGCCTTCGCTTCTGGCCAGCTGGCTACAAATTCAGGGGGTTCCCACTAACCCCTGAGGTTCATTAATTTGCTGTAATGACTCACAAAACTCAGGAAAGCACTACATGTATGATTACAGTTTTATTGTAGAAATAGGTCCAAATCAGAACCAGCCAGAGAGATACATAGGGTGAGGTCTGGGAGAGCCCCAGACACAAAGCTTCCATTGTCCCCAGGGATGTATTGCCCTTCTGGCACATCGGCGTGTGTCATACACACAGTATTGGCAACCAGGAAGGCTTACCTGAGCTTTGGTGTCCAGAGTTTTTACTGAAACTTCATTAAGCTTGACTGATTGACTAATTGACCACATGGTTAAACTCAAACTCAAGTTCCCCTCCCCTTCCTGAAGTCAGACTGATATCCTGTGGCTCAAAGCCCTAACCCACTAATCATATGGTTGGTCTTTGTGGCATGGCAGTCCCCATTCTGAGTTATCTCATTAGCATAAACTATCAGGTGGAGTCAAAGGGCCCACCAGGAATAACAGAGGCACTCCAGCCACTCAAGAAATTCCAAGGCTTTAGAGGTTATCTCCTAGGAACAGGGGGAAAAGCCAGCCAAATTCTTTGTTACACAAACTCCTGTCCATCTGCTTCCCTCATCTAAGAAAACTGATAGCCAAATTTGAGGCCCACCTATAAGTTTGGATGTGTGGGTTTGGGTGTGTATATAAGTGTACATGTATGTTTTTTCTTTTTATTTTTTTATCTTCAATTTATGTGCCCATCCCACCCGAATTTTTCTCTCTTCCTTTACTCATTTTTATGCTATATTGTTTTGTAATCACCTGAAATACTTAAATGAAATCATTCCAAATACCTCAGAGATAATACATGGTTCTAGAAATAGAAAGCAGGAGGAATAAGGAGTTCTACTGCCCTTCTGTGGAGCCTTTGGTCCACTGCTCTACCTTTATTAGGGAGATTTGTTGTGTTCTTTATTGGAGGAGGGCAACTGGGCTCCTGGACTGAGAATTCCTGGCAGGTTCTGCCATGCTGCTGCCTTTGAGCTAGGTTGGGAGGGAACCTTCGGAGTGTGCGATTTTCTCTCATAGTCACTCATACAGCCATTTAGCCAGGAAACTATTGTGAATCTAATATGTCAGTATCAATAAAATGTTTTTGATATCTGTAATTAATAACATCAGCCTTAGTTTTACTTCCTTATGTTAATGCAAGCTGTTTCCATTGGATTTGTCATTTAAGCATCAGTTTTTTCTTTCCTGTGTACAAATACTTACCTAAATTGACATTTTCTAAATTGCTTTTTCCCAAATTGGATGATTTTTATAATTTCCAACCTAACTCACAAATTTCATTTTCTACCTATATGTCAGTCCCCTGTGACTACGTTGCATGCCATCTGCTGTGTCTGCTGTTTCATTAATGTTTCCTCTGCTTCGGCTTATGAATAAAGATAAAAGACTATGCACTGACCCCTTTGCTACCATTCTTGACACTTTAAACCAATTACATAAACATACAGCTTGTTATTATGACTCTTTGCCTAATACATCAGCTGTATTCTTACAGCTATGGTTTTTATCCAAGCCTATTTTTTATCTGATTTCATCAGCTGCTTTGGGAAGTTCCAACATATAACATCTGTGACGTTCTCTTCATCCCTCTATTCTATAAATCCATGAATAAAATCTAGTATATCTACCCAGCGTGGGATTTTTTAGAAAAATAAAAGCACAAAAATGGTGGCTTGGATTTGCACATCTTTGTGATGCTTTCTATGGATTGTCTCCTAATATTATATTTTTCTGTTCATAAGTGACTTCAAACATATGCTATGATTAATCCTATCAGATACCAAGCTTAACAAAGGAAGAAAGGAAGGAAGGGCAGGAGGAAAGAAAAAAAAATTTGTTCTTGGTTGCCCAAGTGTCTTCCACCCAGTTTCTTCCTCACTAATGCTTGATCAGCAGCAATCAACATGTGTGCTACAGAAGAAGGAGATACAGAATCATTAAAGCTGAGTGTTGTTTTGTCACATCATACCAAGTTAGCAGCAGTGGGAATAAGGGTGGAGGGACATAGTGGTGATGTGGCTCTCTTTTACCTAGATTCCTCCTGACTGTTCAAGGGGTCCGAGGAAGTAGAGACCATAGGAAACAGAGCACTTCCATTCAACGGTTATTGCTTACTCCTGTCGGTGAGGCACGGTAGGGACTACAAAGATGAACCTAGCAGTTCTGCCCCTTAGCAAGCTTTTTATCTGGTGGGGTACATTACATAAAATTAGTAAAATTAACAAGGTTTTCCTAGCAGTCATCCATATACTTTAGAAGACCATTACTGAGTTGGGAAAAGTTTCCCTTTGCCAGACATCAGAGCCTAAGTCCCAAGCTGGTTAGTTATTTTGTGGTTTATGATTTAGAGAGTGGGGAAATCGGATGGATGAAAAAAAAAATTTTTTTAAGAGGAAGGGGAGGGGGACAAAGATTTGGTGGCAGGGCACCCAACAACCAAATGAAATGTGTGAACCGAGGATGGTCTTGGTGGGAGTTGGGGAAGAGAAGAACATTAGAAGACATTCTTGGGACAGTTGAAGAAATTTAAATATTGCCTGGATGTTACATACTATTTTGGAATTATTATTGATTTTCTTAGGTATAATGATAGTGGCACCATGGTTGTATATAGGAGAAAGGCCTTATTAGAAGAGGGATGCTGAAGTATTTGAGTGAAGTGTCATGAGGTCTGCAGCTCACTTTCTTACTTTCAAATGATTCAGCAAAACAAAAGATGTTTAGTGCTCAATATATATGTGTGTATAGTGTGTGTGTGTGTGTGTCTGTGTTTGTGTGAAGAGAGAGAGGGAAGCTGTGGTGAAATGTGAACAATTATTGAATATATATATTGAGTATAAGAATGTTCATTGTACTAGCCTTTCAACTTTCCTGTTTGTGAAATTTTTTATAATAAAAAATGGTAAGAAAATAAGAGACACTGACAGAGTTACGTGACTTGAATAGCTTCCAGGTTTACTAACTCATTTGGCATATCATGACATAACTGTCAGCAAAGCCAATTTCAACAAATAAATGAGAACCATCTTCTTAATTTACTGAATTGATTACAACAGGATGATGAAAGCTCTTATAGGATATAATAGTTGCGGAAATAAAATGATTTCTTTTGCATCTTCACATGATTTATTTTATGTATAAGTAAAATTTGATTAAAAGTATATCTGTATATTTCGTGTTCCTATATTAAGAAATAAGAATAATTTCCTATTTATTTTATAATGTACAGACAGACATTTCATAGAGTAGGCTTTATTAGAGTAGATAAGAGGGAGAGCATGTTGCCATTATTTTATTTCTTAATATGTTTAAAGAATAAAACAAAAACAATAATGTTCTACTTCAATATACTTAGTTTCCTTAATTGTTGGATTTAATAATTATCATTCTAGTTCATTTCCTTATCTTGACTTGCATCTCCTGTTTCTCTCAAAAAGTCATCTTAGTGAGAAACATGAATTGATAGTTATGCTTTTAAGGTATATACTTATTAAAAGTATATATACTGTATTAAAATGAAAGCGATTAAGTGAAAAAAAGTAAAAACTTCTCCAAATTCCTATCCCATAGCAATATAAAATTCTCTATGTAACTCTTTATATTTCTAAAAATTATCAGTTGTGAGTTTTTAAAAAAAACAGCTACTTTAGAACTTTTAAATTAATAACCAATAATAAATTGCACTTTTTAGGATAGTTTACATATACAGTAGGGTATTGTCTTTGTTTAAATAAATATCAACTTACTATTGCTGTGGAAAGCTCTCCGTTTTATAGTCTATATGAAGTGCCAGTCCTATATGAGTAAGAGATAATCAAGTGTTTTATAAACTCCTCTCCTTTGAGAATTTCATTTTGATTTTCAGGAGAGCATTCAGATTTGTAGTGTGTATGTTGCACTGGGGGTGTAAATTTAGTTATCATGTATTTTTAAGACTCTACTGTAATAAATTATGTACATGTGACATAAAGAAGCTCATGTTCTCTTAGTGGAGATGGTTGGGACATAGTTTTCTTGAAGACCAAGCAATATAGATATCTATGGAACACTACATACTGTGGTGGCAAAAGAAGATATTTCTAGCACAGAAGTGGTCAGGGTCAATCCACGTTATGATTTGTAGAATGTTTCAGAAGCAATTTAGAGATCACCAGAACCTAAGTCCTAGAGAAGTGGCATGCGCAAGGCCACATTTAGAGCTAGTCAGTCACTAAAACAGGACAAGAATACACATCTCCTGAGTCCCCATCAGTTGTTGTTCCCACTCACCACAGAGATGTAGTGTTTGAACTGAGCTCTGAAGGATTAGGGAAGAGAACTCCAGTTGGCAAAAATGGATGAAAAAAAAAAAAAAAAGAAAAAGAAAAAAAGAGAGAACAGTTACTCCAGACCATTGAGTGGCCTGAGGAATCACAATAAGTAACTGAGAACTGCTATTGAGAAGAGTAATACACAGATTATAGCAGATGTTCTTGTTTTTCCCTGTAACAGAGTTTATATGGGGAAGCAATGCAAGAGAAGGCTTTTAAAAACCTAGAGTAGAATCAGGTACAAAGCAATGTGAATGCCATTCTAAAGATTGTGGATTTTATTCAGTAGAAAACAGGGAGCTATTTCAGGTTACTTTAAGTACCAGTTTTAATTGTTTCACTTTCAGATAAAGTCATTACATATTTATATGCTAGGTTTTTTTTTTTTAAGGTCCATTTACAATCAGATTTTGACTTCCATCTCTCTGGACATGCTTCGGATAAACATACTTTTTAAATGTGTGTGTACAGGGAAAGTCTTTCCTATAAATCTGTCCATCTGGTATCTGGTAACCTCAGTAGATCCAAATAGCACAGAAGACAGAAATCAGAGAAAAAGCATCCCTATGAGGTAAAAATAACTTCCACAAAGCCCATCCAAATACTGGGAGCTACTCTTTCTCAGATACCAAACAAATTTGACTTAATTTTATCCATAGAATTTGATTATCTATTTTTCTTTAGCTGGATTTTAGGAATTCCTATAATCTTGTTCTAGTTTAAGGAGAAAAGCAGGAGGTCTATGCAGAGGATAGCAAATGAAAAGGAGGTGTAGATGGCAGAGCCAGTTGGTGGGTACAGAAGTAGACTCACTGACAGCGATGACCATAAAAGAGTGAGAAGGAAGGCCAACCAGAAGAGCACAACAGTTTAGAGTCATTTGTAGGGACAAAGAGATCCTGAAAGTAAATTGATACGTTACAGTACAATATAGTAGTAATTGTTCATAGCAAGGACCCTACATCATACAGAAAAGGTTAAATCATATCTCAAGTTTTGAAAGTAGGGGAAACATGAGAGGTGTCTTGGAAACCATTTTGTGTAAAACTATTAACCCTTTAAATACCAAGTTAAAATTTCTACGATCAAGAAAATCTACTTAGCCAGTATACCTCTTTTTATAACTGTCAGAAATAAGGCATGATCGCATTTGTATATATTATATCTCCTGTTATTTTACCGTGTTCTAAAGCCTCAAATGCTGAGAAATAATCCATCTAAGACTGATCTAAATGAAGTTTTTGTGTGGATATTTTGTAAGAAAGATTTTTATGTTGCCCTACCTTTCCAGATATCTATCCCCTGGATGCTGAACTTGTTCACTAAAGAGAAAGGTTATTGTTATATGCTGTGTGTCTAGATAAGCTACAGTGGGTACGTTCTGAGGAAAAAAAAGCAAACGTGGTATCCAGATATGTCACCAAGTAGCTTTGTAGCTTTAAACAGGTCACCCTAACATCTCTTTATAGGGAGTTAGTCCGTAGTTTCATGAGATCCCTTTCAGTTCTCAAATTCTAAAATGCCAGTACTGAGCAGCATTGGTCAGAAGGAAATCTTACTGGAGAGGTTAGATGTGGTTAGTAGAAACAGAATATGTTAATGGAGAGACAGGAAAATAGCCAAGAAGGAATAGGTAGAGTATTCATGTTATTGCAACCACAAGAGTCAGATATGGCAAGAATACAAGTTGGAGCTGAACAGTTGCAGCAGAGAACCCAACCAAAGCTGAACTACCTGGTGGCCATGTCCATTTTTCCCAATTATAGAACTCTTTCTTACACTGATGTTATTAAAATGAGAAAAGTCTTATGCAAATGAAATAAACAGAAAGCAGAGGTGAAACAACAAATGGTTTAATTAGCTCCCCTTGACGGAAGGTCTGGGAAAGAGTTTAAAAAGAGTTTGTGCAGTGAACAAAAGGCAGATCTTGAAAGAATGAACTTAGATAAAAACGAAAGGAGTTGTATGGAACCTGCCAGATTAGGGACGACGCAGGTACTCTAGAGCCCTTGTCTCTCTTACTGTGGTTGTAGGTAGTGCAGATAAGCTAGCAGAGGATTCACAGTGCCACCTCATCACCATGTGAGACAAGCTCCAGAATGCAAACAAAAGAACAGCGTGGTTTTAGTTACTTGCCATTAAAAAGTGGCTTCTTGGGGACTTCCCTGGTGGTGCAGTGGTTAGAAATCTGCCTGCCAATGCAGGGGACACAGGTTCGAGCCCTGGTCCGGGAAGATCCCACATGCCACGCAGCAGCTAAGCCTCTGAGCCACAACTACTGAACCTGCGCTCTATGAGCCCACGTGCCACAACTACTGAAGCCTTCGCGCCTAGAGCCCGTGCTCCGTAACAAGAGAAGCCACCGCAATGAGAAGCCCACACACCACAACGAAGAGTAGCCCCCACTCGCCGCAACTAGAGAAAGCCCGCACGCAGCCAAAAATTAATTAATTTTTTTAAAAATGTGGCTTCTTGCTTTAGTGCCCTGTCTACTCCATGCTCCTTCTAATTCACCAAAATGTACATTAGGCTCTCCTAAGAAGAATCCATTTATACACAACTTCAGGTGTCTACACTCAGGTTGTGCAATTCAGGGTCAACTGATAAAACTTAAATTTGGCCAAAGAAAACTGTAGATGGCTTAGTATCACTCTGGTTTAGACTCACAAATCTGTTATATTTGTGCTGAGTCAAAACCAAGGAAATATTAAGTTGAATAAGATTTTTCTTTAGCCAACTTTGGGTTATATCATCACCAGCCTGAGAAATATGAGATGATGATTTTTAATAAGCATTAACAGTTCTTGTAGGCTGAAAACAGGAGCAGGTAGAGAAAGTATTGCTCAGCCTTACTGTGGGATATTTATAGTGATCTTTATCAAGAGCTTCATCTATTGGGTTTTTGTTTTTGCTGCTACCAAAGTTGTAGATATAGGGCTCTGAAATGTGTTTTCTCTTTTTTAGTCGAACTATACATGTTTGTAAAAGTTCGGTTTTCCTTTCATTTGACTTTTACTGTCACTTTGAGTTTTTATGTAAGATTCACTTAAACTTAAAAAACAATAATTAAAATTGTCTGATACATCAACCTTACTCTCTTTATTTCTTTTGCTTTTATCTATCCACTTGCTGCCAGCATAAAGCCCTAAACTTCATGAAGTAAACAGTGTTCTTTTATATTTGCTGTGTGCCTGAAGTGTTAAGCAAGGTCTTTCCATTCTGTATGTCAGAGCTCCAACATATTCCAGTGCTGTAATTTCCAGAATCCCCATTAAGCTTCACAGCCCCTGGAAACTCCTCTGTGAAGTCTCACAGAGTCCTGCCCTATACATGTACAGCTCAGTATTTGGACAAAGGTTAAAAGAACCCCAGTCCAGGTTTCTTGAGCTCCTCCTCTGCAGCTCTCTTCTTTCTAGTACTTGTCCCACAAATTCCTCTTGCTTTTGTATCCTGAATGCCAGTCTTTTTTTTCTCCACCAAGTGAGGTAGATAACATAACTTTCATTTGGGTTTAACTTCCCTATGTTGCAATGTGGAAAACACTACCCAGCAGAAAACTGGCAATGTATTATTTTTTTTACTCATCGATCACAGCCATGTGCTATTATCCATTTTCTTTTTTTTGGCGGGGGGGCTGTGTTGGGTCTTCGTTGCTACGCGTGGGCTTTCTCTAGTTGCGGTGAACGGGGTCTACTCTTCATTGTGGTGTGCGTGCTTCTCACTGTGGTGGCTTCTCTTGTTGCGGAGCACGGACTCTAGGCACACAGGCTTCAGTAGTTGTGGCACGTAGGCTCAGTAGTTGTCACTTGCGGGCTCTGGAGCACAGGCTCAGTAGTTGTGGCACACGGGCTTAGCTGCTCCACGGCATGTGGGATCTTCCTGGACCAGGGCTCGAACCTTTGTCCCCTGCACTGCCAGGCGGATTCTTAACCACTGAGCCACCAACGAAGTCCCTATTATAGATTTTCTGAAAAAAGATAAGATATATGAAGCAATTTGTTTTACAGTAGTTTACAAGGGGAGGAGAAGTGTGATATCCATTTTTTCATCATGGCTGAAACCAGAAGTTGATTGAATTGATTTTTATCCTGGCAGCTTCTTAATTTTTTTCTTCAGTGGATTAATATTTCTAAATGTTTGGTGATACATTTCCAGAAATGACACATGGAATTTATTAAGCTTCTAGATACAAGCTCATTTTTTATGCTGTCCTACAAATATTTACAGAATCAGCAATAAACTTTATGAAGTTCGTATTTTGAGCTTCATGTTATAAGAATAGCTGGAGAGTCATGTGCAGGTGTTAAATAAGAACAGCATAAAGACTTTCTTTTAATTTCAAAGAGTTTTCATATCCGTTCAGAAGATAAAAGCAAGCAAAAGAGATGATGGTAAAGCAAGTTACCAGGTATTGGGGAATTGACATCAGGTGAGCTCATTAGTTACCAAGGAAACCAGTAGAGGGGCACACCCCTCAGCGCCCCTTTGATGAGAACAGTCACTAGCTGGGGCCTGGGGCAAGTACACAGGAAGGTCAGTCATGTGCGTAGGGTATAGGTGAAGCAGGCACTGGTTGGGCAGGGGATGTACAGAGAGCAAGAGAACAGCCATCTTGAGTGGCTTGACCATACACATGCACAATTTGAATTCTTTACCGAAATTTCTGATCTAATCCTATAAACAATGCTATGAGGTAATATTTTCATTTTCATCTTAAAATTGAGAAAACTGAGTATTAAAGACGTTAAATAAAATATTGAGTACAAGTGAGAGCCAGATTCAAATCTAGTTCTGTTTGATGTTTCAGAGTCTGAGCTCTTAACTATTGTATTGTAGTCCAGAAATGACTACATGGCAGAAATGGGACTCAAGTTGGACCTTAAAGAACAGTTAATACTTGTAAGAGTGAAAAAGCAAAGAGAAATAAAATTACCTCATGGAAAAACAATGTGTAGAACCACCCTGATTAGAATAGGGTGTTACCAATGTATATTTTAAATTATTTGAGTTGGAGAGTAACAGGATAATTGTACATGAAAATAATTTTAAGTTTTTCTAGCAACAAAAGAGAGGATGGATGTGATAGAAAAAAAGGATTGAAATAAGGCAGACCCTCTAAGAGACTTACTTATAGTAATCTCATAATGACTGATTAAAGACTGGATTCAGGGTGATGGCATTGGGAATGGTGGAGAGAAGTAATATGAAAGACAGTCCAAGTGAAAAATTGATCAGAACTTGATTACAACCTAAACTGAGAATTACAGAAAGGAGCACATTTTTGCTTTTGGAAGAGAGTGAGGTTGGGAGATGATTAATAAAGACAGGAGGAAGGACAGAGTAGTGAAGGATGTTGAGACCCTATTTACTTTAAGTTTCCTACATAGCTATCCTAATGGTATGTTGTCTGGCATTTAACAGTATAGACTTGGAGTTTAGGTACAAGGACAGGAATGGAGAAATTCAAAATATCATCAGTGTTCACATACTTCCTTTATGCTTCTACCCCAATTTCCTTCCATCCAGACTATGACATTTTTCATTAGCTAACTATGGATTTATTAAAGATAATATCATATATCTGTATTTCTACTTTACAGAAAGAAATTCTGGAACAACAGCAACAAGAACGAAATGATAACAATTTTCAAGGCAGTTGTATGTTTTGCAATGAGGAATTCCTCGGAAACAGGTAGCAATTATGTATGTCTTTAAATTTTACTGTTTTTCATCTGAAGACTTACCAGAACATCCACAATGGCTATATAGACTAAGTTCTATGGATTGGCTCAGAACCCTTTCATATATCCACAGTAATTTTTTTTTAATCCACCAGACATCAAAGATGGAATGTAGTTGCTCTAAGTAGAGTAGGGGGATAAATTTTTTAAATGCCAGAAATAGAATTTTGTTTTATGTCATAGGGCTTTTTAAATTGTCCGACAGGCAAGACCACATGCAGCAAACTACAACAGACGTGCCCTTCTGTATTAACCTGTTAACTCTAAACCTTTGGCTGGGACTTCCCTGGCAGTCCAGTGGTTAAGGCTCTGTGCTTCTACTGCAGGGGCCACAGGTTTGATCCCTGGCTGGGGATCTAAGATCCCAAATGCTGAGCCGAGTGGACAAAAAAAAAAAAATCCTTTAGCAGTTTTTGGTGTTTCACTTTTGAACATTAAAAATGATAAAGATCTAAGGGGGAAAAAAATGGGGAATTGGTAATTCTGTCACCAACCCCAGCTGGCCCAAAACCAACTGGTGTACTGTAATTCAGTTCTAGTGCTAACCACCCAGAGTTAGCATCAGACTCTACAGGTTTAAGGGCATCATCCCCAGCAAGCCTGCCCACGCTTTAGACACCAGCCACAAGTTCAGGGGTTCCCCAGGACACCTGCACTTTTGACCAACTGGCTACAAATTCATGGCTTCCCACCAATAATTTGCATAGGTTCATTAATTCACTAGAGTGGCTCACAAAACTCAGGAAAGTGTTTATCATAAAGGATACAGATCAGGAACAGTTAAATGAAGAGACACAGAGCAGGGTCTGGATGGGTCTTGAACGCAGAGCTTCTATGCCTTCTCCTCAGAGAATCAGGATATATCATCCTCCTGGCGCATCAGTGTATTTACCAACCAAGAATCTTCACTGAGTTTTGGTATCCAGAATTTTTACATGCTTCATTGTGTAAGCATGATTGATTTAATTATTGAACTTAATCTCCTGCCCCTCTCTCCTTCTGGAGGTCAGGGTGGCTGTAAGTCCCAACCCTTTGATCACATTGTAGTCTTTCTAACCAATCCCCATCCTGAAGCTTTCTAGAGGCCTACCACAAGTCACTTTATTAGCAAAGGTAATCTTATCGTAGAAAAATTCCAAGGATTTTTGAAGCTCAGTGCCTGGAACCAGGGACAGAGACCAGACAAATTTCTTTTTATACAACAGTAATATTTACAAATGTACATTCACTTAAATATAAATCATGAAATTGTAACCTCTAGGAAATGGGAATGGTTTCAGTGACAGCATACAGTGGACAATCAGAAAAATATCATTCTTCCACCCACTTGAAAGAAAGCAGTCTTTAGTTTCTAAAAAAAAAAAGAAAAGCCTAGCACAAACTGACATCGTTGTCTGAAAAACATTGAAGGGGAGAGGGTAGCTATTTGTTTGAATTTAGAAAAGGGTTTGGATGAAGCATCAATGTTGAAAACACCAGTGATGAAGATTTGATTCTCATATAGATCAGTTAGCATAGAGAAAAATCTGTGCCAAGGTCACTAATTATGCTTCTAACCCTGTCAGTTTCAAAGGGCTTTATGGGGATGGCAGTGAGGACCACCTCACTATCAAAAAGTTTACCAAGCATTGCTACTTCTTTTTAGCATGTTATTTCTTTTTTTTTTTTTTCACACACACACAGTGTATTTTATTTTTACAAGAGATAAATAGACTGACACGAAGCATTGTACATGGATGACCACAACAAAAGCAACAATGATTAGCATGTTATTTCTGATTTTATGTTAAAACTATTATTAACCTAGTGAGGAGACGTGTGATTATTATTAGGAATCTCTAGTATTAAAAAGCTATAAATATTTTTGTTTTCTACAGCTTAAGTTTTTATGATAAATGTAGGTACTGATGTGATTTGAAATATATGTCCATATGATATGAAATTCTGATAATATTGGTATTTCAATTTACTGAATCTTGGTGCTCCTGTAATTCCTAATATAATCCTCCTGTTCTTTTCTACCTGTATCTGTATTCTCTGTTGAGTGGGGTGACGTGGGAATTAAGTGAACTCCTCAGTAGTTTTGATTGACTATGTCATTGTTCTCTAATAAATGAAATTTTTAAGAAATTAACCAATGACAAAGATAAGCAGCATCTCATTTTTATAAAATGTCCCCTTTCCTTCTGCAGTTCTTGTTTATGAAAAGGTCAGTTTATAAAAAAAACATTAAAGATATAGCCTGATTCCAGCTATGTACTTTATTAGCAATGTTTTGGGATTATATTTGTGTCCTCCCAGCCTAGGGACATAAGAAGAATAGAAAGACAAAGGATATGGGTTAATGATAAGGATAGAAGAATTAAGTACTTTCTTGCTATCCTACATCTATTTCCCCTCTCCTATACGCTTTTGACTCTGGAATGTATGAAGCTGTTTCTTTCAACCTTAATCTAAAATGTGTCTCCTGTAAACAGCATATAGTTGGATCATGTTTTTTTTTTTTTTTTTTTTTTTTTTTTTGTGCTAGGGCTTTCTCCAGTTGTGGCAAGTGGGGGCCACTCTTCATCGCGGTGCGCGGGCCTCTCACTATTGTGGCCTCTCTTGTTGCGGAGCACAGGCTCCAGACGCGCAGGCTCAGTAGTTGTGGCTCACGGGCCTAGTTGCTCCGCGGCATGTGGGATCTTCCCAGACCAGGGCTCGAACCCGTGTTTCCTGCATTAGCAGGCAGATTCTCAACCACTGCGCCACCAGGAAGCCCCTGGATCATGTTTTTTAATCCATTCTGCTAATCTCTACTTTTTGGTTGGAGTGTCTAATTTATGTTTAATGTAATTACTGATGAGATGGGATTTACTTAGACCATTTTGCTGTTTGTTTTCTTTATGTTTTAGGTTTGTTTTTTTTTAATTTCTCCCCTCCATTACTGCCTTCTTTTTTGTTAAATAGATATTTTCTAGTGTACCATTTTTATTCCCTTGTTTCTTTTACTATATTTTTTGAGTTATTTTCTTAGTGGCCCATTCATTATCCACTACAATTCACTGGAGATTACAATTAACATTTTATTTATTTATTTTTTATTTTTTAATAAATTTATTTTTGGCTGCACTGGGCCTTCGTTGCTGCGCATGGGCTTTCTCTAGTTGCGGCTAGCGGGGGCTACTCTTCATTGTGGTGCGCAGGCCTCTTATTGCGGTGGCCTCTCTTGTTGCAGAGCACGGGCTCTAGGCGTGCAGGCCTCAGTAGCTGTGGCACAAGGGCTCAGTAGTTGTGGCTCGCAAGCTCTAGAGCGCAGGCTCAGCAGTTGTGGTGCACGGGCCTAGCTGCTCCACGGCATGTGGGATTCTCCCGGACCACGGCCCAAACCCACGTCCCCTGCATTGGCAGGCGGACTCCCAACCTCTGTGCCACCAGGGAAGCCCCTAACATTTTAACTTAAAACAATTGAGTTCAGATTAATACCAATGTAATTTCAACAATATACAAAAACTTTGCTCCAACGTAGCTAGCTCCTTCCTCACTCCTTTGTGCTATTGTCATACAAACTACATCTTTATACATTATAAGCTCATTAACATGTCTTTAAAATTGTTACTTCATGCAGTTATTTTTACATCAGATATGGGAAGAAAAGATTTGTAAACAATAATTCATTTAATACTGCCTTTTATATTTGACTGTGTAATTACTTTTACTGGAGATTTTTACTTCTTTATGTATATTTGAGTTACTATCTAGCATCCTTTCATTTTAGCCCAAAGGACTTCTTTTAGTTTCTTGTTGGGCAGGTCTGTTAGCAGTGAATTTTCTCAGGTTTTGTTATCTGGGACCTGTCTTGATTTCATCTTCATTTCTTTTCTTGGTATGGGTCTCTCTTATTTATTATACTTGAAGTTTATTGGGCTTCTTCTGTTTGGATTAATGCTTTCCATCAAATTTGGGAAGTTTTTGGCCATTATTTCTTCAAATATTCTTTCTTCCCCTATCTTTCTTTGCCTTTTGGGATCCTATTATACAGATGTTGGTAGATGGGATGGTGTCTGAGGCTCAATTTATTTTTCTTCATTCTTTTTTCTTCTATTCCACAGACTAGAAAATCTAAATTGATCTTCAAGTTCATTGATTCTTTGTTCTGCCAGTTCAGTTTTTCTTTTGAGCCCTTCTAGTGAATTTTTCATTTCAGTTACTGTACATTTCATCTCCAGATTTGTATGTTTTTTTTAAATTTCTGTCTTTTTATTAGTATCCTCTTTTTTATAAGATATTATTCTCATACCTTTTTTTTGATTCTTTAGACATGGTTTTCCTTAATTCTTTACACATGTTCTTATTGTCTGATTTAAAGTCTTTGTCTGACAAGTCCAACATTTGGGCTTCCTCAGCGACAGTTTCTGTTGACTTTCTTTTCATATGATAGTGTTTATATGCATACTTACTTTATAACATGTCACTCTTTCATAGCCCAAATGTGTGTTTCAGTGTTTAACCTTTGCTTGTACTTCTAATTAGTGTTGTTATCATTATACAAACACTACTCATGACCTGATTTGTTCCTAGATAAGTTATAAATAATGCAGATTGCTCAAATTTCTTCCTAGATCTGTTCTTTTGAACCACATGGCAAGAGAACACACTTTCAACATTGGGTTACCAGACAACATTGTAAACTGCAATGAATTTCTGTGTACATTACAGAAAAAGCTTGACAAGTAAGTACTTTTTTCTGAAACATGACCTGAAGCTGTCTTAATCTTGGATTCTGTTGTGAATTTTTAAAAATTAATTTAATAGTCAGAAGTAACTCAAGAAACGGAATTTTCTCATTTCTCATGTTGGAGGAGTTCACATTTTGTAAGACAATCCTTATTTTTTGTAGATCATATTGCCTTTTAGTAGTTTTAAAATATAAATGTCATATATACCAAACAATGTATATGCCATTATAAGGTATGTTATTATATAGGGTATGAAAAATATGCTTAATCAGCCTAAGAAAGAGAATGTTATTATTTCCTTTGAATCTCCCTGTGTGCCCTTCCTCATTAGTATCTCCCCCAGAAACCACTATTCTTCATTGCGGATTCATCATTTCTTCACTTTTCTCTATAATTTTTCTACACATTTAGTAAAGTAAATATATTGTCACATTGCTAGATGTTATTCAGTTTTATGTGAAACATAACATACTGATTGCATTCTTTTACCTTTTACTATTTATTCACATTTATATATCATAACATGCCACTTTTCTCAAGGTCATATTCTGGCAACCTTGAGTATCTAGAGTTTAGCTTGTAGAAATAGGGAAGGAAATTCTCTACATCACCAAAATGGCTTTCAAAAATCTATCCACTTTTCTTTCTAGGAAAGGGCCTAAGATTTTACTCTCAAAACCTAGTTTTATTCATTTAATATAATACTAATGAATGTGGTATCTCAGACCACAACATTTGGAGCAATAACATTGAGAAAGAAATACCCATTATAAAAAGTTCTGAATTCAAATTCTGGTATCAACAGTACATTAAAACAAGTCTCTTCACTCTCTTATTGAATGACCCTTCATTTATAAAATAATACCAGGTGTGCTTTCTAGCAAGATTAGCAGTAATGATATCCCTAATCACCTTATTGCCCATAAATTGTTTACTATAAAAGAATATAGTTACTTCTGTGGCATAAGAAATAATTGAAAGGGTGTTTAGTAAAGATGAAAAAGAATTCAGAATAGAAACAACTGATTTCAGTCATTTTGTTTTCGAACCCAAGTTCATGTGCCCAGCACACAGTGAGGCCAAACAAACCAAAACATCAGAGTTTAGAGCAGAGAAAGGTTTATTGCAAGGGCCATACAAGGAAAACAGGTGGTTCATGCTCAAAAGACCGGAACTCCCTGATGGGTTTCAGGGAAGCATTTTTAAAGACAAGGTGAGGGAGGGGAGTCGCAGGTTCTTTGATCAGCTTGTGCACAGTTCTCTGATTGGTTGATGGTAAGGTAACAGGGCAGTGTTACAAGGGTTAACTTTATCAGTCCTCATGCTCCAATAGGTCTGGGGCCTATGTGCTCATGGTCATCAGGTAGTTAATTTCTTCCTTTTGGTGGTGGTTTTAGCATCAACATGAGACACTATTATCTAGGTACCTCAGGAAGGAACTAAAGATTCCGTGACTGCCATATGGCTGATTTACTATTCAAATTCTTACAAGTTCTCTTGGCCCAACTGCTATTTTTGTCATTACACGTTCACATCCTTTTGATCATTAATTCTTAGGCTTTTGTGACTCAGGGGAGGCTTGTTTTCTACAAACAAGAGGTAGGCAGAGGACAGGGTGGGAGGAGTGTGTCCTGGGAAGGCCCCATAGGGTCCTGCTCAGTTGCAATTTCAGTGTTTTCATGTATACTTATTCTGTGTTACTCCAGAAAGTAGAACTCTAATGACTGTTAGGTAATCCAGACAGTATCAGCTGTCAAGCTTAGTATGAGAAAGACATTTTGTTAGTAATCTGTTCAAAACTGGTCATTACTGCCTCATTAGGTAATGAATTCCCAGTCAGTGGAAATATTCTAGCAGAAGGTACATGTGAATGATAAGATAGTAAAAATAGCACTTACTGTATGCTATGAATGTGCTAGGTATTTTATTCGTATATATATCAATAAATTAAACATGTATACATATATTTATATTTTGTGTGAATTATTCTAATGATTATGAATTTATGTGCACATATATGTATGTATACATTATCGTAAAAGTTCTCTAAAATGTAGGTATTATCATCAGGTTAGAGAGCAGAAAATGAGTGGTAACAGAGGGGTCAAGTAACTTGACCAAGTCCCACAGCTGGAGTTAGGAATCAGACCCTGCAAATTAGGTCACAGGATATACCAAACCATGGACTAATTGTTATACTCAGTGGAGGCAACCAATGCTAGTTATCATATATTTATTTGAAGAACATACCTACATTTTCATTTTTAGAATAGGTAATTCGATTAGTAAAGCACCAAAATCATTTTTGGATAATTGCTATCTATATCACAGTTTTAACTAAATAGCCAAGTTGGCCAAGTTAGCTGACCACAAAATAAACCACAACGTGCATCCTCTAAAGCCAAATGAATAAAATGAGAGGGATTCCAGAAGGATATCATATCCCATTTGAAGATTCTGTGAGACCTAAAATGAATAAATTATAAGACCCAATAATAATAGTAATAAAGGGCGATTGCAACAACTATTCGAGAGACTTATTTAATCTCAGCATTTGTGTCTTTCTTGTAGCTTGCAGTGCTTGTACTGTGAGAAGACCTTCAGGGACAAAAATACACTTAAAGATCACATGAGGAAAAAACAGCATCGTAGGATCAATCCTAAGAACAGAGAATATGACCGATTTTATGTCATCAATTATTTGGTAAGGCTTTCTTTTCTCTTCATAATTTACAATTTGATTGCATGTCTACAAACATCAAAATGTAATTGAGGGATTCTTGCAAGCAATGATTATCTTTAAAATGGTTAGTTTACAAAGCGTAACTTGATTTGATTTGTCTTTCATTTGCCAGATGTTTATATAGTAAAAAGGTCATGTCTCTACAACTCACACTGATCTTGATATAAATAAATAAATAAATAAATAACCATAAATACCTGGATAACCATGCATTGCCCCTCACTGATTGTCTATTACCATGAGTACAGGGACTTCTGTACTTGAATAGAGTACACGTTGTTGACTTCTGGATGTGCTAGATGCTATGCTAGATAAATGTTTATGGACAGTCTCTTCACTGATTCCTTTTTCCCCCATTAAAATATCTTCCCCTTTCCCATCAAATAAATAAATAAATAATAAAAATTTGTCCTTTTCATTCTCTTGGGCCAGCTTATTTTTAATGGAAATTTTAGAGAAACTAAGTGATTTCACTCAGCAAGAGGACTTTCATTTTTGGACTAGTAGGATGGACTAATTGGGATACCATGTCAAAGATTTTAAATACTTTCAAAGCTCTCCTAGGCCAGAAACCTCAGTACCATTTGCTGGCCTCTGTAGATTACAGTCCCTTTTATTTAAGAAGAGGTATTCAGTTGGAGGCAAATGTCCATCTCTACAGGGGCATTTGGAAATTTAAGAAGGGAGTTTTGATTGACGCACTGAGTGGAGAGTGCCCCGAGTCTGCTGATTTTTTTAGGTATACATAACAAAGGAGGGAAACTGTTGCAGGAAGGGGGACCCCTTCCAGGGCCGAGAGTGGGCTCTTATCTAACACTCAGAAATGAATTGTCCAAGGAGACACATGTGCTGACAAAGCAAGAGACTTTAGTGGGAAGAGGTACCTGGGTGGAGAGCAGCAGAGGGAACCCAGGAGAAGTACTCTGCCACGTGGCTAACAGTCTCAGGTTTTATGGTGATGTGGTTAGTTTCTGAGTTGTCTCTACCAATCATTCTGACTCATGGTTCTTCATGGTGGCGTGCACATCTCTCAGCCAAGATGGATTCCAGCAAGAAGGATTCTGGGAGGTTGGTAGGACATATGGACTGGCATCTCCTCTCTCCTTTTGACCTTTCTCAAATTCTTCCAGTTGGTGGTAGCTTGTTACTTCCACGTTCCTTACCAGGATCTCCTGTTGTACAATAACTCATGCAAGTGGTTATCGTGCCTATCCAGGGTGGACAGTTTCAGTCAGTGTTCCCTAACAAAACTACTCATGAAAAGAGAGGGAGTTACGTAATTCTCCAGTAGAATTTAAAGAAAGATGGGCCCTGAACCAACATGGCAGAGTAGAAGGATGTGCTCTCACTCCCTCTTGTGAGAACACCAGAATCACAACTAGCTGCTATACAATCATTGACAGGAAGACACTGGAACTCACCAAAAAAAATGCCATACATCCAAAGACAAAGGAGAAGCCACAACGAGATGGTAGGAGGGGCGCAATCACAGTAAAATCAAATCCCATAACTGCTGGGTGGGTGACTCACAGACTGGAGAACACTTATACCACAGAAGTCCACCCACTGAAGTGAAGGTTCCGAGCCCCACATCAGGCTTCCCAACAGGGGGTCCAGCAACAGGAGGAGGAATACCTAGAGAATCAGACTTTGAAGGCTAGTGGGATTTGACTGCAAGACTTCAACAGGACTGGGGGAAACAGAGACTCCACTCTTGGAGGTCACACACAAAGTAGTATGCACATTGGGAACCAGGGGAAGGAGCAGTGACCCCAGGGGAGACTGAACCAGACAAACCTGCTAGTTTTGGAGGGTCTCCTGCAGAGGCGGGGTGTGGCTGTGGCTCACCGTGGGGACAAGAACACTGGCAGCAGAAGTTCTGGGCGTGAGCCCTCCCAGAGTCTGCCATTATCCCCACCAAAGAGCCTAGGTAGTCTCCATTGTTGGGTTGCCTCAAGCCAAACAACCAACAGGGAGGGAACCCAGCCCCACCCATCAACAGTCAAGCGGATTAAACTTCTACTGAGCTCTGCCCACCAGAGCAACAATCAGCTCTACCCACCACCAGTCCCTCCCAAAAGGAAACTTGCACAAGCCTCTTAGATAGCCTCATCCGCCAGAGGGCAGACAGCAGAAGCAAGAAGAACTACAGTCCTGCAGCCTGCCTGTTGAACAAAAACCATATTCACAGAAAGATAGACAAGATGAAAAGGCAGAGGACTATGTACCAGATGAAGGAACAAGATGAAACCCCAGAAAAACAACTAAATGAAGTGGAGATAGGCAACCTTCCAGAAAAAGAATTCAGAATACTGATAGTGAAGATGATCCAAGACCTCGGAAAAAGAATGGAGGCAAAGATCGAGAAGATGCAAGAATGTTTAACAAAGACCTAGAAGAATTAAAGAACAAACAAACAGAGATGAACAATACAATAACTGAAATGAAAACTACACTAGAAGGAATCAATAGCAGAATAACTGAGGCAGAAGAAAGGATAAGTGACCTGGAAGACAGAAAGGCAGAATTCACTGCTGCGGAACAGAATACAGAAAAAAGAATGAAAAGAAATGAAGACAGCCTAAGAGACCTCTGGGACAACATTAAACGCAACAACATTCGCATTATAGGGGTCCCAGAAGGAGAAGAGAGAGACAAAGGACCCGAGAAAATATTTGAAGAGATTATAGTCGAAAACTTCCCTAACATGGGAAAAGAAATAGCCACCCAAGTCCAGGAAGCGCAGCAAGTCCCATACAGAATAAACCCAAGGAGAAACACACTGAGACACATAGTAATCAAATTGGCAAAAATTAAAGACGAAGAAAAATTACTGAAAGCAGCAAGGGAAAAATGACAAATAGCATACAAGGGAACTCCCATCAGGTTAACAGCTGATTTCTCAGCAGAAACTCTACAAGCCAGAAGGGAGTGGCATGATATACTTAAAGTGATGAAAGGGAAGAACCTACAACCAAGATGACTCTACCCAGCAAGGATCTCATTCAGATTCGATGCAGAAATCAAAAGCTTTACAGACAAGCAAAAGCTAGGAGAATTCAGCAGCACCCAACCAGCTCTACAACAAATGCTAAAGGAACTTCTCTAAGTGGGAAACACAAGACAAGAAAAGGACCTACAAAAACAAACCCAAAACAATTAAGAAAATGGTCATAGGAACATACATATCAATAATTGCCTTAAACGTGAATGGATTAAATGCTCCAACCAAAAGACAGAGGCTTGCTGAATGGATAGAAAAACAAGACCCATCTATACGCTGTCTACAAGAGACCTGCTTCAGACCTCAGGACACATACAGACTGAAAGTGAGGGGAAAAAGATATTCCATGCAAATGGAAATCAAAAGAAAGCTGGAGTAGCAATACTCATATTAGATAAAATAGACTTTAAAATAAAGAATGTTACAAGAGACAAGGAAGGACACTACATAATGATCAGGGGATCAATCCAAGAAGAAGATACAACAATTATAAATACATATACACCCAACATAGGAGCACCTGAATACATAAGGCAATTGCTAACAGCTATAAAAGGTGAAATCGACAGTAACACAATAATAGTGGGGGACTTTAACACCTCACTTACACCAATGGACAGATCATCCAAAATGAAAATAAATAAGGAAACAGAAGCTTTAAATGACACAATAGACCAGATAGATTTAATTGATATTTATAGGACATTCCATCCAAAAACAGCAGATTACACTTACTTCTCAAGTGTGCACAGAACATTCTCCAGGATAGATCACATCTTGAGTCACAAATCAAGTCTCAGTAAATTTAAGAAAATTGAAATCATATCAAGCATCTTTTCTGACCACAACGCTGAGATTAGAAATCAATTACAGGGAAAAAAAACATAAAAAACACAAACACATGGATGCTAAACAATACGTTACTAAATGACCAAGAGATCACTTAAGAAATCGAAGAGGAAATCAGAAAATACCTAGAGACAAATGACAGTGACAACACGACGATCCAAAACCTATGGGATGCAGCAAAAGCAGTTCTAAGAGAGAAGTTTATAGCTATACAAGCCTACTTCAAGAAACAAGAAAAATCTCAAACAATCTAACCTTACATGTAAAGGAACTTGAGGAAGAAGAACAAACAAAACCCAAAGTTAGCAGAAGGAAAGAAATCATAAAGATCAGAGTAGAACTAAATGAAATAGAAACAAAGAAAACAGTAGCAAAGATCAATAAAACTAAAAGCTCATTCTTTGAGAAGATAAACAAAATTGATCAACCATTAGCCAGACTCATCAAGAAAAGGGGGGAGAGGACTCAAATCAATAAAATTAGAAATGAAATAGAAGTTACAACAGACACCGCAGAAATACAGAGCATCCTAGGAGACTACTACAAGCAACTCTATGCCAATAAAATGGGCAACCTGGAAGAAATGGACAAATTCCTAGAAAGGTATAACCTTCCAAGACTGAACCAGGAAGAAATAGAAAATATGAACAGACCAGGCACAGGTAATGAAATTGAAACTGTGATTAAAAATCTTCCAACAAACAGAAGTCCAGGACCAGATGGCTTCACAGATGAATTCTATCCAACATTTAGAGAAGAGCTAACACCCATACTTCTCAAACTCTTCCAAAAAATTGCAGAGGAAGGAACACTCCCAAACTCATTCTGTGAGGCCACCATCACCCTGATACCAAAACCAGACAAAGATACTACAAAAAAAGAAAATTACAGACCAGTATCACTGATGAATATAGATGCAAAAATCCTCAACAAAATACTAGCAAACAGAATCCAACAACACATTGAAAGGATCATACACCATGATCAAGTGGGATTTATCCCAGGGATGCGAGGATTCTTCAATATATGCAAATCAATCAATGTGATACACCATATTAACAAATTGAAGAATAAAAATCATATGATCATCTCAGTAGATGCAGAAAAAGCTTTTGACAAAATTCAACACCCATTTATGATAAAAACTCTCCAGAAAGTGGGCATAGAGGAACCTACCTCAACATAATAAAGGCCATATATGACAAAACCACAGCAAACATCATTCTCAATGGTGAAAAACTGAAAGCATTTCCTCTAAGATCAGAAATAAGACAAGGATGTCCACTCTCACCACTGTTATTCAACATAGTTCTGGAAGTCCTAGCCATGAGAATCAGAGAAGAAAAAGAAATAAAAGGAATACAAATTGGAAAAGAAAAAGTTAAACTGTCACTGTTTGCAGATGACATGATACTATACATAGAGAATCCTAAAGATGCCACCAGAAAACTACTAGAGCTAATCAGTGAATTTGGTGAAGTTGCAGGATACAAAATTAATGCACAGAAATCTCTTGCATTCCTATACACTAATGATGAAAATCTGAAAGCGAAATTAAGGAAACACTCCCATTTACCATTGCAACAAAAAGAATAAAACACCTAGGAATAAACCTACCTAGGGAGACAAAAGACCTATATACAGAAAACTGTAAGACACTGATGAAGGAAATTAAAGATGATACCAGCAAATGGAGAGATATACGATGTTCTTGGATTGGAAGAATCAATATTGTGAAAATAACTATACTACCCAAAGCAATCTACAGATTCAATGCAATCCCTATCAAATTACCAATGGCATTTTTTATGGAACTAGAACAAAAAATCTTAAAATGTGTATGGAGACACAAAAGACCCCGAATAGCCAAAGCAGTCTAGAGGGAAAAAAACAGAGCTGGAGGAATCAGACTTCCTGACTTCAGACTATACTACAAAGCTACAGTAATCAAGACAATATGGTACTGGCACAAAAACAGAAACATATATCAATGGAACAAGATAGAAAGCCCTGAGATAAACCCACACACCTATGGTCAACTAATCTATGACAAAGGAGGCAAGGATATACAATGGAGAAAAGACAGTCTCTTCAATAAGTGGTGCTGGGAAAACTGGACAGCTACATGTAAAAGAATGAAATTAGAACACTCCGTAACACCATACACAAAAATTAACTCAAAATGGATTAGAGACCTAAATGTAAGACCGGACCCTATAAAACTCTTAGAGGAAAACATAGGAAGAACACTCTTTGACATAAATCACAGCAAGATCTTTTTGATCCACCTCCTAGAGTAATGGAAATAAAGACACAAATAAACAAATGGGACCTAATGAAACTTCAAAGCTTTTGCACAGCAAAGGAAACCATAAACAAGACGAAAAGACAACCCTCAGAATGGGAGAAAATATTTGCAAACGAATCAACGGACAAAGGATTAATCTCCAAGATATATAAACAGCTCATGCAGCTCAATATTAAAAAAACAAACAACCCAATCCAAAAATGGGCAGAAGACCTAAATAGACATTTCTCCAAAGAAGACATACAGATGGCCAAGAAGCACATGAAAAGCTGCTCACCATCACTAATTATTAGAGAAATGCAAATCAAAACTACAATGAGGTATCACCTCACACCAGTTAGAATGGGCATCCTCAGAAAATCTACAAACAACAAATGCTGGAGAGGGTGTGGAGAAAAGGGAACCCTCTTGCACTGTTGGTGGGAATGTAAATGGATACAGCCACTATGGAGAACAGTATGGAGGTTCCTTAAAAAACTAAAAACAGAATTACCATATGATCCAGCAATCCCACTACTGGGCATATACCCAGAGAAAACCATAGTTCAGAAAGACACATGCACCCCAGTGTTCATTGCAGCACTATTTACAATAGCCAGGTCATGGAAGCAACCTGAATGCCCATCGACAGACGAATGGATAAAGATGTGGTGCATATATACAATAGAATATTACTCAGCCATAAAAAGGAACGAAATTGGGTCATTTGTAGAGACGTGGATGGATCTAGAGACTGTCATACAGAGTGAAGTAAGTCAGAAAGAGAAAAACAAATATCGTATATTAACGCATATATGTGGAACCTAGAAAAATGGTACAGATGAACCAGTTTGCAGGGCAGAAATATAGACACAGATGTAGAGAACAAACGTATGGACACCAAGGGGGGAAAGCGGCGGGGGGAGGGGTGGGGGGGGTGGTGTGATGAATTGGGAGATTGGGATTGACATGTATACACTAATATGTATAAAATGGATGACTAGTAAGAACCTGCTCTATAGAAAAATAAATTAAATTAAATTTAAAAAAATTTTTTTAAATGCTCAAAAAAAAAAAAGAAAGATGGTGAGTTCTGGTTCTGACACTTTTCTAAGGCAAATGGAAATTGTTTTTTGCTCTTAAATTTGAAAGAATTTTAATCCACACCCATTGGCCACCAAAGGCACAATTGATAATAATGAGCCATTTTATCTATTGGACAGAAACAAGCATATCCTGAATTATGTTGGAAATCTCTGCTCTTTAGATTAGAATTTTTGCGTGTTCTAACTAATCCTTAGCATATTAAAATAAAATTCCCCTTGAGAAACAAGTGGAATTAGCGTGTGTTTGAAGATTGGCTCTGAGAGGTTGCCATGGTTTGCTACAAATGTTTTACAACTAGCTAAAGGCAAAGGCACCCTTTGAGTCTTTCAATCTTCTCTTGAAATCACTCAGTTGTTAATTCCTAGAGCAAACGCTGCTTCAGGGCCCAGCCCAATCCTACAGGGGGTGGACTCCAGTGTTAAGTCTAAGAAATATTCAGCTACTGCAGAAAGCTGTGGAAGCAATTTAACAGTACTTCCTTCTGGGGCTCTTTTAAACTAATAGTCAACAGCTTGGGACTAGCAGAACATTGTATATAGCTGGAGGTGTTTATCTTTTAGAGGATACTTCAAAGAAACTGCTCACTCAAATTCTGCTGTCACTTTTAGAAAAGTTTGTTACTTCATTCCCTGGGCATCAAGTAATGTGACTGTGAAAACTGAAATTATCCGTGAGGACCAGCTGTCTCTAGATGAGTGTGCTAGATTGTACTGCCCACAGAGTGCCCAGATTTCATGTGGGATGAATCATGGCTTGAGAGAAGTGCTTCAAGAGAATGTAAAGGCTTCAGTAACATATAAAATGAAAATTAAATCATTTTAGGGTAATATCGATAGAAGTTTTTGGTTTGGTTTTAACTAGCAGCATTTGAGTACCTGCTATGTGCCAGGTACTGTCTTTGGTATTTATATTAAGTCTTTTACTCTTAACCACATCCTTATGACACAGGTTTTGTCATTATCCTCATTTACAGATTAGGCAACTACAGCACAGAGAAGTTGAGTAATTTTCCCAGGGTCATGTAGCTGGAGCTTTCTGCATCAGTTTCCTTCAATTTTTCCTCAGTTTTTACAATTGAAATGATAGTAGTACCTACCTCTTATCCTTTGGGTTGGGTTTTTTGGTCAATTAATGGTGATAAATTCATAATGATCTCCACACACACACACACACACACACACACACACACACACACACACACATACACACTTTTGCCTATTATCTTTTACACCAAACTAGAAAGTGAGCCAAGGTCAAGGTAAAACTAACTTTAATCAGCCCCTTACGGGCTCTAACCCACAACCTTACCCATCTTAGCTCTATATGCTTTCCCATTGAGGCCAACAATAAGATTTTTTTTTTCTTTTTTGGCTGCGCTGCGTGGCTTGCGTGATCTTAGTTCCCCGACCAGGGATTGAACCCAGGGCCCCGGCAGTGGAAGTTCAGAGTCCTAACCACTGGACCACCAGGGAATTCCCACTTTCGTTTTTAAAAAGCTAAAAAAAAGAAAAAGAAAAGAAAAGAGAGACATTCATTGTTTATTCCTCTGAGGGAAAAGGCTGACATGAGTATGTGGATGTGGGCGAAAGATTGAATTGTTGTATTAGTAACTGGTGTCTGCACATCCATTTTTCACATCCTCTTCCCTTCAGAAGCAATTTCATTGGCTGCAAACATTCTACAAATGTTTGAGTGACTTCTAGGTACCAGACCCTGGTGGAACAGAAAGAAAAATATGACAGAACAGGTGATTGATTTAAGCCACTACTTTCAAGGAATTTAGAGGTTGGTATGAGAACCAGACATGTAAGCACATTAATTTCAACATTTTGTAATGGTGTGTACAGAGTTAATGTTTCAACCTCTCCTGTAGCAGATCTATATAGCCATTGAGTCATGCATCCACAGTGTCTCACCTCCAAGCAGAACTTTCAGACCAGCGGTAATGGAAGCATCCAGGATATTCTTAGCAAGATACACTCTGAGAGTCATAAAAGGTGGGAGAGCCATAAAAGGCGTCCCGATTCCTAGTCGGCACATGAGGCTGTTTTTGGTCTCTTCTCAGCTCAGCAAATTGATAGATTCCTTTTTCTTTCTTGGGTGAAATAATTTCCATGTTTAATTACTCATATCAATTTTTTAATATTAACAGACTTGCAAATAAGTATATTAAAGGTCTTTTGCATAGTCTAGATTATCTACTTAGAGTTCTTGCTTTATTTTCTCACAGACAGAAGGGTTCAGTGGAGAGTTGGGGCAAGCGAAGGGGACAAGGTCCCAGGCAGTTTCACGTTCAAATACCCCCGCCTCAGAGGGCAGCAGACTGCATAACGTCATCACTGAGGCTCCACCTACGTATTCCTAAAGTGCTCACGTTTCAAGCCCTGAATTTTTCTAAAGGGATCTATTTTTACAGTGATATTATCATTTTGACTTAAATTTTTTTTATTTTTAAAATACACAAAGCCATTTGTAACAAAAGTAGGCTCTTAACCTGTTTTTCAGTTTTGTTATAGTCCTCTCTACTGCAGTTATTAATATTTACATTTAAAACACTGTCTCTGTTTGTGATGGATTTCTTGTGTAAGCACGTGTTAAGTTTTTTCCATGTTTTTTGCACCGTGTCATTGATCATAAGCCAACTGATGCAGAGGTTTGAGGAAGTGTTCTGAACATCTTTACTGACATGCCTTCCAAACTTTGTTTTTCTGGTATTCTTTTCTTTCCTAACATGATTCACTAGCAGGCACAGTGTCTTAAGTAGAGACTAAATTTTTTTTCTCTTTGGGTTTTGTTCCTGTAATAAGTCATATATTTAACTGTACCAAGGCAGAGCACTCTAGGAAAGTCTCAGCCACTGTCACTTGCAAATCGCTTGTTTCCTATTCTAATGAACACAGAGTTCCATTTTCCTCTCAAATGGTAAATGGTTAGTGCTGTATTGCCTAGATAAATCCCCATGTTGTACTTAATACTGAGAAAGCTGCAAAGTAATGCTTTGAGTTTGGAAGTTTGACAGTGAAAGATATTTTTCATCATTTTGGGCTCAAAACATTTATTGATAAGTAACATTTGCCTGTATTGTTGAGAATGATAGTACCCCAAATGGCCCATCGGGGTATTAGTCCAAGTCCAGAGACACTACGTAATACATAAAAGATTTAATTCATCACCAAAAATTCCATCTAACAAGGATCATGTTGGCAATGGTGAGGCCATTCTTGATGTTCATAATGAAGCTTAGACACTTCATGACGACTCTGGGAAGTACATTATAGAGTCCAAATTAACTATCTCTAATGACGTTATGGTAAATCTCCGCATGTCTGAGTTTATGCATCATTTAGCTGATAGATAATGACAGCTTCAAAACCTCTCATTAAGTTGATGAATGATAGATTTTCTTTTTCTCTAAATCATAATGGCTCTTGTAGTTCTTTGTTTTTAGTTAAATGAATACCTTTTTAGAGAAAAAAAATGTTTCTGAGGTGAATTCTGGTAATGTTTTTCCAAAAGAAGGATATCAAACAAGGATATCTGTATTATATCAGGTGAGGTTGGACTTGACAGTTGCCATAGTTTAGCTGCTTGAAAAAGTGCCCACTAGTATTTCTGCATCCTTCTTTAATGCACTGTCTGCTTTTGCATGGCACGGTGGGAAGATTGAGTGAAGAGAGAAGAAAGGACAAGAGAAAGAAAGAAAGGACTCAAGGGATAAAAGAGACATGGTTGGGCCCAAAGAAATCATTCCTTCTCATCACTACATAAAGTTTTGCTGAAACTATGACTAAATTTGCCAGACATAGCCCTAAAAGGGTGGAACTCCTTCATGAACTGTAAGAGATAAAAGGGATTTGAGTAGATATTTGAGTACCTACTATTACCTGGTACCATGTACCATGTGCTTTTTATACATTAACTATTTAACCACATTACAGAAACCTTTTGAGGTAGGATCTAAATTGACATCACATTTTTTAGATGTTTTCAGTTAAAATTCAATTCAAAAAAATACTTCTAGTACCCACTGTGTGCCCAGCCCTGGAAATGTAACAATGAACAAAGGCCATGTCCAAACAGACATTCTGGTGGAAAAGACAGAGAACAAATAAGGAAACAAATAGATACACAAAATGATTTCAGGGTGTGATCAATGCTTTGAAGAAAAATAAAACATCCTAGAGGAATAAAAAGTAACTTGAAGGACGGGTGTTTTAGAGAGAGTAGTCAGAAAAAGAGGTAGTAACGTTTAAGCAGAGACCAGGATGACGGAGCCATGTTAGGATATGTGAGGGAGCAGTGTTTCAGGCAGACGATGCGACAAGTAGAGAAGTAGCTGGGTGGAAGTCAGCTTGCTGTGTTCGAGCAATAGCAAAAGAGCAGTCTGGCTGGAGCCAGCTGAGCAAGAGAAAAAGTGGTGGGACATAGTGATGGAGAGGGGGCCAGGGCAGAACATGGAGGCCTTATAAGCCATGGTAAGGCCTCTGAATTTTGTTCTGAGTGTGTGAGAAGCCCTGGGAGGGGTCATACAGACAGGGAGGTGCCCTTTGGAAAGCGCACTGTGGCTGCTGTCTGGGAAATAGACCGCAGGGGACCTCCAATAGAAACGGAGTCCGGCTAGGAGGATGTTTCAGAGTCTCTGTCAAAAGATATTAGTGGTTTTTGTTAAAAGATCCCCAAGAGATTCTTATGTGGATCCAGGGTTGAGAAACACTGATTAACATTTAAGAGAAAAGAATTTCACTGAAAGGTTATCGCTGCTTCTTCAAAAAGAAAAACATATGAAAATATTATTAAACATTTTTGCATATTTTTTAAATGTTTGATTTAGGATATATCCCAAATCCTAACCATTTAGGATATATCCTAAATCCTAAAATTTGATTATCATTTCTTATCCCTGAAATACCAGCTTTAATATATTCTGCTTGTATTATTTTAAAACCATTTGTATTTGGGTTCTGTCTTGTTTTGTTTTTGAGTTCTGTGTCTACTTTCTCCTTTCCCCTCTTCCTCCTTCACCCCTCCTGTTTATCTCTAATCCCTCTGTTCTTCCTACAAAGGAACTTGGAAAATCCTGGGAAGAAGTTCAACTAGAAGATGATCGGGAGTTGCTAGATCATCAGGAAGAGTAAGACTTATTATTGATGCTACTTAATTACAGTGGTTTAAGAGAAGGAAAACAGTTCTTTAGTTTGATTTAAAATTACCATTCTGAAAAGACAGCGTAAAAAGAAAGAGAACCCTCTCTCTAAGCCATGCATCATTTCATGTAATATAGCAAAAACTTGAATTCAAAATAACTTTGACACCTCATACCAGTCAGAATGGCCATCATCAAAAAGTCTGCAAATAATAAATTCTGGAGAAGGTGTGAAGAAAAGGGAACCCTCCTACACTTTTGATGGGAATGTAACTTGGTGCAGCCACTGTGGAGAACAGTATAGAGGTTCCTTAAAAAACTAAAAATAGAGTTAGCATATGATCCAACAATCACTCTCCTGGGCATATATCTGGAAAAGATGAAAACTCTAATTTGAAAAGATAAATGGGACTTCCCTGGTGGTCCAGTGGTTAAGACTCCTGGTCGGGGAAGTTCCACGTGCCGTGAGGTGTGGCCAAAAACAAAACAGAAAAAGAAAGAAGATACATGCATCCCAATGTTCATAGCAGCACTATTTACAGTAGCCAAGACATGGAAGCAGCCTAAATGTCCATGGACAGTTGAATGGATAAACTGTTTGTGGTATACAAACAATGGAGTATTACTCAGCCAAAAAAAAGAATGATATAATGCCATTTGCAGCAACATAGATGGACCTAGAGATTATCATACTAAGTAAAGTAAGTCAGACAGAGAAAGACAAATATCATATGATATCACATGTATGTGGAATCTAATAAAATGATATAAATGAACTTATTTACAAAACAGAAATAGACTCACAGACATAAAAAACAAATTTATGTTTACCAAAGGGGGAAGGGGGGGATAAATTAGGGGTTCAGCATTAACAGATACACAGTCCTATATATAAAATAGATAAACAACAAGGTCGTACTGTATAACACAGGGAATTATATTCAGTATCTTGTAATAACCTATAATGGAAAAGAATCTGATAAAGAATATATATATAAAAGAATATATATGTATATAAATATACATGTATATAAAAAGATTTTATACATATGTATATAAAAAACTGAATCACTTTGCTGTACACCTGAAACTAACACAGCATTTTAAATCAACTATACTTCAATAAAAAATAATAATCATAATACCAAAATAACTTTGACATAAGAATCACTAAAGCAACTGTTATTCCAACTAAATAGTGTTTTGCTACTAAAGCTATTCATTGAACACACAGGTAATATATAATTCAGAGAAAAATATATTCCAAAGTGCTTTGCTTATTAGTCCATTGGTCTCTAGACCTTAAAGTGATATGATCTTTGAACTCTCTCTCCATGCTAGCTTGCCATTGGAGTAGTGAATGTAACTAAATTGAGGTTAACCTTGTTCTGTGTTCATCCCGTTGATGACTAGCTTAAAACAGTCACAGCTTCTTTGTTTGAAATTATGAGCTTGAGAAGTATTCTTTTCAACCTAAAAGGATTCCCTGTTATTCATCCTCTTTTCATTCAAAGCTGTTCAGCCTTTTGTCTCTCCTGGGATCTTGGTTCTCCTGGTTTAGGAATGACAAGAAGTTGACAGTATCTCAAGAAATAAATGCAGGGAGGGGAGAAAATGGTAAGAAGGGCCCTGTATGCCTTTTGATTTCTCTGTTTGCCATCACATTTAACACTTGCCCCATTTAAAATGATCAGTATTTCCCACATGATAGATAAAGGTTTGCCTTTTTAAAATAACGCCATTTGTCATGCAGAAACACACTCCCAGCACTGCACCTCACAGCATGCGCACTTAGTGGTCATGGTTAATGAGAGAGAGCATACATTTCCTGATATATCTTCTCTGCAAATTAAAGCTGGTTGTCTCAGAAAGACATTGCACTGATCTCGTAGTGAAATAGCTGCTCGGAGAGGCAAATGTAAGAAAATGGAGCAGCACCTGTTTGCTACTTATATTACTTTCATGGTGCTACTTTGAATTTCAGAAACTGTATCAAAAAGTCATAATATGATATGACAGTCTTTACAGAAATGTCAGAGCTGAAAGAGAATGGCAGGGTTTCCTGGGGAGCAGAAAGTAATACCAAGTCACTGCAGGATGCCCTCTTCATGAAGAGAATCTCCATGTTTGCTGTTTTCTTTCTAACACAGTGACTGGTCTGATTGGGAAGGACACCCTCTCTCTGCTGTCTGCCTGTTTTGTGAAAAGCAAGCAGAAACAATTGAGAAATTATGTGTCCACATGGAGGTGAGACGCTTTTGTTCATTTGAATTTTGTTTCGTTGTTCCAACAGGGAGAAACTGATGGTAACTGCAGCCTCATCATCTTATACCTTTAGTTTCTCAATTATTTTCCCCTTCCTAAAAGTGCTGTAAGCAAAACAGAAGAGACAGGGCAGGTCCATCGAGGAGAACTAGAACTCAGGGCAGTTAAGTACAACTGACTGGACCTGGGTGAACTGTGAGTTTGGGACTTCACAGACCACTGATGCCATCCCACCTCTGAGATGCTTACGGGATAGTTCTGGCTTAGACTGTGGGATCTGCAGCCACGATGAACAGTACCCAGGATATGGACAGGTTCTGAGTCTTTTTCCAGTGCTTCCCATGCTTGTGAACAAGGAGAGCAGGAAGAGAAAAAGTTGCCGTTTACAGAGCCCTTGGGGGAAATGGGGGTGGGGGAGCCATGGAGGTGGAGAGGGCACAGGGTGTGGTCTTGCAGCTCCTTCAGTTAAAAGGATTTGGAGAGAAGAAATCTGAGGACATTTCCAGTTTGCGCTTTCCTTTCTGGAGGCCATCTTTATGTTATATTGGGAGTAGAAAGTTGAGTGTAATAGAAAAATATTACTGTGTTATTCTGATGTGCCCTCCCTCCCCTCCCCCCACTCAACTCTGTCATAGTGGAGCAGACTCTCCTTTTTCACCCACGTTCATTCCATTCTCATTCATAAAAACAGGGACCTAAAAGGTGTTCAAAAGGCTATGGGCATTTACTCAAGTGAAAACAGAGTCATTTTGTCTGAAACAGGTTGCCACTAGTATGTGTGTATAGTTTCCAGTGTTTAAATGTAACTCATGATATCCTAGTATCTTTGAATTGAAAGGAGCCTTGGTCCCCCTATCCTGTGTAAGAATTCCCTTTGCAGTATCCTTGACTGGTGTCCTCAACCTCTGCTCGGTTACTTTCAGTGATAACATATCATGCAATTCTTAATTATCCTGACTGTGATGCTACACTGAATACCTTCACAGGGAGTTAGACGGTCTTTATTCTCTGTGAGCTTATAAGTTGAAGCATTTACCCAGATGGGCGATTGCAGGAATGGAACAGAATAAAAATAAGTCTATGCATCATGAAAATCAAAAGACATGTAATTTGTGGGAAGATATGAGTGAAGAGAAACTTGCAGGTTTAAACATTTGACAGCATAAAACGAAGAGCAGAATTTTTTAAATTACGTATCTGCTTGTGGAGCAAAGGACCTATATTCATAATTCTAGTCCAGACACGCAGTACAGTAGGGCCACATCTTACCTAGCGACTGAGGACACTTCTGTCAGACTGCAGAATGCATACAGAGTAAATTGTAAAGACTGTAGATACAAGCTGTGAACAATTAAAATGTTTTAACTGATTGACATGACTTGTTTGGACTGTGCTTTATAAAGCAGTTGGATGTGGGGGGAAGCAGTTAGATTTCGAAGACTTCAAAAGCAGATGATGAACCGAGACTGAGTTTCTACAGTGTTCAAACTCCTGTGAATAAGCTGTCTGTTTATAACTTCAGCCTGAAAGATTAAATAATTTATATGCTCACAGATATATTCATTCCTTTTTTTAGGATGCACATGAATTTGATCTCCTCAAAATAAAGTCAGAACTTGGTAAGTTTGATTCGGAAGTTGTTTTCCATGATGCTGCGTTTTTTTATACACCATCCCGTAAACGATGCCTGCGTTGTGCAGTTGTGATTGGAGAGTGCACAGCCAAAATGTGTCTCTCCACAGATGGTCTCAACAGAACTGCCTGAAGCAGTGTTTCACAACCATTTTGAACTATAATATTCACATATGGTTTTGATTTCATATAGTCTTTCTTCTTTTCTACATATATGATTGCTTCAAATAAAATACAAGTTAATGGTTAATATCTATCATAATGTGGTGGGGACTAGTGGAAAAAACGTGGATTTTGAAGTCACACTAGAGTTCATATTCCAGCTCTAGCACTTACTGGCTGTGTGACATTGGGCCTTGGGGTCAGCAGAATGTTACAGAGAGTGGATAGAGTGTGTAAAACACCTACTGCGCTGCTTGGTAGTGTAGCTAGATTATTTATTATAGATGTACCCAATTGGATCACTATGATAGAAAGATTAGGGTCAGGAAGACATAAAGTACTGACTTGCTAATGTATCCAAGACCATAAAAAGCTCACTTCCCACACCTCAACTCACCGACTACTTTCCTAGACTCTTGGACATGTTACTTTACCGCTCTTATAGGCATGTGTATATGTTATATATGTAATAGATTAATAGTCAAGAACATGGGCTGTGGAGCCAACAGCCTGATGTCAAATCCTGGCTCTGCACTTACTGGCTGTGCAATTTTGGACAGTTTCCTAATGTATAATGTGGATACGGTAACACCACCTATGTGATAGGGTATTGCGCGGATTAAACGTATTAATGCATGGAAAGTGATTAGAACAGTGCCTAGCACATAAGCCCTATATAAGTATTGGCTGTTATTATTTGGTATCTATTAATATGCTTTAAAACTGCACTGCCTCTTCAGGTTGGTTAATAAAGAGAAGTGGTTCTTTTAAAAATTATAAAAATGCAAAAATGGGTCTGACCAGTTGTCTGATGATTCTATGTACTGTCATTTTCAGGACTGAATTTCTATCAGCAAGTGAAACTAGTCAATTTCATTCGGAGGCAGATTCACCAATGTAGATGTTACGGCTGCCATGAGAAATTCAAGTCCAAAGCAGACTTAAGGACTCACATGGAAGAAGCTAAACATACTTCACTGCTTCCTGAAAGACAGACATGGGATCAACCACAGTGAGTACTGCTCAACCAGACATATATTTCTTTGCTCCTTCTCCATTATTTCATCCCTTTATTTAATTCCTCTTTAGAATATCCCAGATTTATGAGAGGCAAAGTCAGCCCTGGATTGACCTGAGACCCTGTTCCTATAATTCTTCTCATACAGGTCGAAACCTTTAGATTTCAGAACTAACTACAAAGTGTGTCCAGAGAAGGAACCAGAGTAATAGACTTAAAATTCTTTAGATGTTTTAATTTTTGATAATTTATAATGAAGGAAATAGTGATGATTAGGTTGGGGGAGGGAAAAAAAAAAAACCTCACAAGCAGAAGCAGTTGTTTTTATCAGATATTTGAAGGAGTAGTGTATGAAAGAGTAACTGTATTTGAACTTTGTTAACCTTAGGGAAGAACCAGGACCTTTGAGTAGAAATGAGAGAGATGTCATTTTTAGCTTTATGGGAGGAGGTATTATTTAATAGCTAGAGTTGCCTGATAGTGGAGTAGGCTGCCTTTTAAGATAGTAAGTGTCTTGTTATGGTAGATATCAAGCAAAGGCTGAATTGCCAGCTAGCAAGGATACTAGTAAGACTGATGTCAGCCAGTAAAGGTCAAAGTAAAAGTAATTCAGAAGTTCTCTCCCTTACAGCCTTTGCAAAATGCAGTTGAAATTGTTGGCAAGGAAACCTAGCAAAATTATAGTGATGTGTACATTCAGCTGCCTAGAAATTTTCTGGATAATATATAGTTTTGGTTATTCAGTATATCTATGGTTGTTTTCAGGTATTATTTTCCAACCTATGAAAATGACACTCTGCTGTGTACCCTGTCTGACAGTGAAAGTGACCTGACAGCTCAGGAACAAAATGGAAATATCGCCATCATTAGTGAAGATACATCTAAACTGCATGCTTTGAAACAAAGCAGTATTTTGAACCAGTTGCGACTACATGAGTCCTTGAAAAACTAGAAGAAACTGCCACAGAAGCAATGTTTCATGTTTTCTCCTGTGAGACAGACGCAAAATACTTTAAATTTGAACATCAGCAAAGGATTAGTCTTTGGTAAAATAAACTTTTTTTTTTTTTTTTTTTTTTTAATTGGCTGTCTTGGGTCTTCGTTGCGGTGTGCGGGCTTCTCATTGCGGTGGCTTCTCTTGTTGCGGAGCATGGGCTCTAGGCTCGCAGGCATCAGTAGTTGTGGCTCGTGGGCTCTAGAGCGCGGGCTCAGTGGTTGTGGCACACGGTCCTAGTTGCTCTGCAGCATGTGGGATCTTCCCGGACCAGGGATTGAACCCGTGTCTCCTGCTTTGGCAGGCGGATTCTTAGCCACTGCACCACCAAGGAAGTCCAAAATAAACTTTTAAAAAATGAATTTTTTTCCCAAAAATAAAGTAGAAACTAAATAAAATGAAGACTTTTTGTATATGGGCTCTAAAGTTTTATTATGTAATCATTGTAAATGATCTCATTTCATTAGACTCATATTTATCTATAATAAGGAAGACGTGCAAATCACAAAGAAGTGAAATGTTCAAATTATTTATAAACCTAATTTCAACCGGTAGTTTCAGTCACTTCCCCACAGGCTTTCATCATCCAGCAAGTCACAAAATTTGACAGACGTGTGCTTTCTGTACTACATTGGGTCAACTGTGAATGTAGTGACCAAAAGAGGAGCCACAGAAGAGAGGAACAGTGGTCAAAGTCCTGGATGATGCACAAATTGGACACTATTTTGGAAAAATCAAGATCTGACTATATTATTATTATTGCTTTCCACCTGGAGTTACTAAACTCTCTAGAAATGGACATCAAGACAAATAACTTCACTTTCCCCTACAGTGTATATACGGCTAACAGATGAGTACCATTTTCTAAAAAACAACCACAATACCATCATGACATCTAACAAAATTAACAATAACTTCTTAATATCATATGTTTTCAGTTTTCCTTAGTTGTCTCAAAAATGTCTTTTTACAACCTTACCAGTTACAGGACAAATATTGTATGCCTCCTGATAAGATGCAATGAGGAAGACAAAACATCACTTTTCAGGGTTCTTCCCCAAAATGTATAATGTGAATATACTGAAGAAACATCAACTAAACCCAAGTGAGGGACAGTCTACAAATAATTGGCCTTTACTCTTCAAAAAATCAAGGTCATGAAAAACAAAGACTGAAGTAACTGTTCCAAATTAAAGAAGACTAGAGAGGTATCACATTGTGTAATCCTGGATTGGATCCTGGACCAAGAAAATATGGTTTTCTTCTGCTGTAAAAGATATTAGTGGGACAATTAGCAAAATTTGAGTAAGGTCTGTAGTAAACGTTAGGGTATTCATATTAATTTCCAGATTTCAGTAATTGTAGTATGTGTAAGAATGTTCTTGTCTTTAGAAAATACACACTGAAGTTGTTAAGGGTAAAGGAGCACTTTGTTGGCAATAAAAAACTAATATGGGGAATTCCCTGGCAGTCCAGTGGTTAGGATTCCGGGCTTCCACTGCAAGGGCCCTGGCTTTTTTTTTTTTTTGCTGCATTGGGTCTTTGTTGCTGTGCATGGGCTTTCTCTAGTTGTGGCGAGCGGAGGGCTACTCTTCGTTGTGGTGTGGGGGCTTCACATTGTGGTGTCTACTCTTGTTGCAGAGCACAGGCTCTAGGCACGCAGCCTTCAGTAGTTGTGGCACGTGGGCTCAGTAGTTGTGGCTCACGGGCTCTAGAGCGCAGGCTCAGTAGTTGTGGCGTATGGGCTGAGTTGCTCCGCGGCATGGGAGATCTTCCCGGAGCAGGGCTCAAACCCGTGTCCCCTGCATTGGCAGGCAGATTCTTAACCACTGTGCCACGAGGGAAACCCAGGGGCCCGGCTTTGATCCCTGGTCGGGGAACTAAGATCCTGCATGCCATGCAGCGCAGCCCAAAGAAAAAAAAGAAAACACACACACACGCCTAATACGGTTATGTATATATAGAGAGAATGATAAAGTAGATGCAATAAGATGTTAACATTTGGGGAAGTCTAAGTGAAGGGTATGTGGGAATTCTTTGTACTATGGCAACTTTTCTATAAGTAAAAATAGATTAAAAAAAACTTTTCAAGATGTCTTTTTACTTGGTTTGCTTAAATCAGGATTCTAGTGAGATACGTACTTTGCATTTGGTTGGTGTGGTCCTTAAGGGTCTTATGTATAACAGTTTATGCTCCCTTTCATTTTAACTGCCACTTACTTGTTAAAGAAATTAGGTCATCTTTCTCACTTTCTGAATTTGGATAGCGTATCCTCTTTGTGTCATTTAACATGTTCCTCTATCACCAATTTTTCCTGCAAACTGGTAGATCTAGAAGTTCCATTAAAAATTTGTGTTCAAAAAAATTTTTACAAAAATAATTCATAAGAGATATTGTGTGCTCTCTCTCACATCACATCAGGCACATGATATCTGATGTGCCGCTTTTAGAGATGTCACAGTTGATCAGTGCGCTCAGGTGCTGTCAGTCTGGTGCATCCTTATAAAGTTCCCCATCAAACCATTTTAGTGCCCACTGGTTTATGTTATCTAGAATTTTTTTTAGGGCTTGCAAAATGGTGATCTTCTAATTCTATCATTTCTTTACAAATGGGTACTTCACACAGCATGTGTGCTAGAGAGCACTGGAGTCTGAAGTTCTACTTTTCAACTGTTAATGCAAGTCTATATAGGCAGTGCACCAAGACTAATCTTGAAGTCATGTGGTACGGCCTGTCCAGAATCTCAAGAGTAATCTCCCACCATGTGATCCAAAATTGACTGGATTTGTAAATTATATGAGCTGTGGCCAACGCTTTAGAATCCAAGCCTCGAGCTGTGCAGACACCTGTACAACGGTTTTCATTGAAAACCAGCAAACAATAAATGGGAGGCTTTATTTAATGAAAAAGCTACCGAAGTTAAAGACACAATTAAGTTGTTTTAAAACCAAAGATCAAGAAGGCAGTTACTCCTGTGCCTAGAAACTTGTGTCTCTAGGAATCAGATTTGTTCAGAAAATCAAGGAATGTCTGGGGTGTTTCTAGAATGTGCTTCAGTCTTAGAACAGGAGCAATGACAGGATGAGAACAAAGTAAGTGAAGAGTAATTAAGCTTGCGAAGGAGAAAGCGTTTTTGGAGATGAGATTTTAGAGAACAGATCCAACAGATATTAAAGGAAAAATGAAATTGAAAGACAAGATAAAAGGGACGGGATACTGTACTTGGAGTTTCATTCATTTAAGAGGTTTTTTCTTAGGTTGGTAGATATTTGGGGGAGATCATCTGGAACATAAGGACAGAAATAATAACTTAGTTCCAAAGAAATTGAACAAGAATATAAGCAAAGTCTCAGCAAACTGTACTGACTGTCCCAGAGGGAGCACGGATACAGGCCACTACTGGCAAAGTGCTCTCTTAGAGCCACGCAGAGACTCTTTGGGAAGAACCACTGGGGAACTGCGCCTTAAAGACTGGCACAGTGGTGTCAAGTGTACCTGAAAGTCTGGGCCATTTGAGAGGGGAATAGCAGTCAAATGCAAGTAAACTATTCGGGGGGTATTGAATGAGTGTCCAGATGTTGCTGTGATTGTAGGTAAGGACGTAAGTGCTGCCTGTGCCCAGAGTGGGCACACCTGAGAAATTCTGAGCATTAAGACTGTAAAGGAGGGCAGCAAGAAAGATGAAGCATAATAGAAGAGAGTGAGCAGGGCAGTGATAAATGGAATCCAACCCTGGATTGGCTGTCTGCCCAGTCAGAAAATACATGCTGATTATCTCACTCGGAAAAGTGAGAGTGCTCAAGATTTTTTTTTGGACAGTAGTTGCCTTTGACAGACCAGAACCTAGTGACTTATCTCTCAGAACAGAAGAGCCCGTTAGACAAAATCTAGACGAGAAAGGTAACATTATCTGGGCCAGAAAGGAGAGAAAGTTTAAGAAAAAGAAAGAAGGAAGAAAGCATCAGATCCTACAAATACTGTTAGGCCTATATGTGTTAGGGAAGGAAAGGGAACAACTTAAGAAATAAATTATACTGTGACAAACTCAGCTGTTCCTCCCAGAAAGGTGTAGAGGGAAATCGAGCCCTATTGCTGGAAAAGGCAGAGCCGAGAGGAATACTGCTGGAGGCTGGACCAATCAAAAGCAGGAGAAGGTGGTGTGCTGAGGAGGGCTGTCCAGAAGTATGTGTCCTCGCCAGTGCAATTAGTCTGGTAGTCCAGTTGCCCCCAGTATTTATATATGTCTTCAATAATAATAATAATAAGTTTAGTTGGGTATATGGCTGCCTAGAATGAAGACTACATTTCTCAGCCTCTCTGGTAGTTCAGGGTATAGGCATACCTTGTTTTACTGGCACTTTGCTGTATTGCATTTTTCAGATGCTGTGTTTTTTACAAACAAGGCTCGTGGCAACCCTGCGTCAGGCAAGTTTATCCGCGCCATTTCTCCACCAGCATTTGCTCACTTCGTGTCTCTCACATTTTGGTAATTCTCACAGTATTTCAAACTTTTTCATTATTATTATATTTGTTATGGTGATCTGTGCTCATTGATCTTTGATGTTACTATTGTCATTGTTTTGGGGCGCCATGAGCACCCCAAACCAGCCCATCTCTCTCCCTCTCTTCAGGCCTCCCTATTCCCTAAAACACAGCACTACTGAACTTAGGCCAGTGAAGAGCCCTACAATGGCCTCTAAGTGTTCAAGTAAAAGGAAGAGTCACACATTTGTAACTTTAAATCAAAAGCTAGAAATGATTAAGCTTAATGAGGAAGGCATGTTGGAAGGTGAGAGAGACCAAAAGCTAGGCCTCTTATACCAAACAGTCAAGTTGTGACTGCAAAGCGATAGTTCTTCAAGGAAATTAAAAGTGCTACTCCAGTGAACACATGCATAATAAAGCAAAACAGCCTTATTGCTGATGTGGAGAAAGTTTTAATGGTCTGGATAGAAGATCAAATAAGCCACAACATTCTGTTAAGCGAAAGCCTGATCCACAGCAAGGCCCTAACTCTCTCCAGTTCTCTGAAGGCTGACAGAGGAGAGGAAGCTGCAGGAGAAAAGTTTGAAGCTAGCGGAAGTTGGTTCATGAAGTTTAAGGAAAGAAGCCATCTTCATAACATGAAAGTACAAGGTGAAAGCAGCAAGTGGTAATAGAGAAGCTGCAGCAAGTTATCCAGGAGATCTAGCTAAGATAATTTATGAAGGTGGCTATACCAAACAACAGATTTTCAGTGTAGACAAAACAGCCTTCTATTGGAAGAAGATGCCATCTAGGACTTTCATAGAAGTTAATGCCTGGCTCCAAAGCTCCAAAGGACAGGCTGACTCTCCTGTTAGGGCTTAATGCAGCAGGTGACTTTAAGTTGAAGCCATTGCTCATTTATCATTCCCAAAATTGTAGGGCCCTTAAGAATTATGCTAAGTCTGGGCTTCCTTGGTGGCTCAGTGGTTAAGAATCTGCCTGCCAATGCAGGGGACACGGGTTCGAGCCCTGGTCCGGGAAGATCCCACATGCTGCAGAGCAACTAGGACCGTGTGCCACAACTACTGAGCCCGCGCGCTAGAGCCCACGAGCCACAACTACCGATGCCTGCGAGCCTAGAGCCCGTGCTCCGCAACAAGAGAAGCCACCACAATGAGAAGCCCGCGCACTGCAACGAAGAGTAGCCCCCACTCGCCGCAACTAGAGAAAGCCCACGTGCAGCAACAAAGACCCAATGCAGCCAAAAATAAATAAATTTATTTTTTTAAAAAAAAGAATTATGCTAAGTCTACTCTGCCTGAGCTCTGTAAATAGAACAACAAAGCCTGGATGACAGCACATCTGTTTACAACATGGTTTACTGAGTATTTTAAGCCCACTGTTAAGATCTGCTCAGAAAAAAAGATTCCTTTCAAAATATTACTGTTTGTTGACAGTGCACCTGTTCACCCGAGATCTCTGATGGAGATGTACAATCAGATTAATGTTGTTTTCATGCCTGCTAATACAACATCCATTCTGCAGCCCATGGATCAAAGAGTCATTTCAACTTTTAAGTCTTATTATTAAGAAATACACTTTCTAAGGCTATAGCAGCCATAGATGGTGATTCTTCTAATGTATCTGGGCAAAGCCAATTGAAAACCTTCTGGAAAGGATTCAGCATTCTAGACACCACTAAGAGTATTTGTGATTTACGGGAAGAGGTCAAAATATTAGCATTAACAGGAGACTGAAAGAAGTTGATTCCAATCCTCAAGGATGACTTTGAGGAGTTCGGGACTTCAGTGGAGGAAGTAAGTGCAGATGTGGTGGAAATAGCAAGACAACTAGAATTAGAAGTGGAGCTTGAAGATGTGACTGAATTGCCACAATCTCATATAAACTTTGAATGGATGCAGAGTTACTTCTTAAGGATGGGCAATGAAAGTGGTTTCTTGAGATGGAGTCTACTCCCGGTGAAGACGCTGTGAAGATTGTTGAAATGACAACAAAGGATTTAGATTACATAAACTTAGTTGATAAAGCAGCAAGGTTGATAAAGGATTTAGAATATTACATACACTTAGTTCATAAAGCAGCAGCAGGGTTTGAGAGGATTGACTCCAATTTTTTTTTAATAAATTTATTTGTTTATTTATTTATGGCTGCCTTGGGCCTTCGTTGCTGCACGCAGGCTTTCTCTAATTGTGGTGAGCAGGGACTACCCTTCGTTGTGGTGCACGGGCTTCTCATTGTGGTGGCTTCTCTTGTTGCGGAGCACGGGCTCTAGGCGTGCAGGTTTCAGTAGTTGTGGCACACGGGCTCAGTAGTTGTGGCTTGCAGGCTCTAGAGTGCAGGCTCAGTAGTTGTGGCGCCTGGGCTTAGTTGCTCCGCAACATGTGGGATCTTCCCAGACCAGGGCTCGAACCCAGCTCCCCTGCCTTGGCAGGCGGATTCTTAACCACTGCGCCACCAAGGAAGCCCCTGACTCCAATTTTGAAAGAAGTTCTGTAGATAAAATGCTATCGAACAGCATGCGTGCTACAGAGAAATCATTCATAAAAGGAAGAGTCAATCAATGCGTCAGACTTCATTGTTGTCTTATTTTAAGAAACTGCCACGGCTACCCCAGCCATCAGCAGCCACCCTGACCAGGCAGCACCATCAACATCAAGGCAAGACCCTCCACCAGCAGAAAGATTACGGTTCACTGAAGGCTCAGATGATGGTTAGCATTTTTTAGCAATAAAGTGTTTTTTAATTAAGGTATGTACATTGTTTTTTTAGATATAACACTATTGCACATTTAATAGACTACAGTATAGTGTAAGCATAACTTTTATATGCACTGGGAAATCAAAAAATTTGTGTGACTTGCTTTGTTGAGATACTTGCTTTGTTGCAGTAGTCTGGAACCAAGCCTGCAGTATCTCCAAGGTATGCCTGAACTCGTGTGTCTTCCTTAAGAAACTGGACGCAAGCACTGTTTGCTTTACTTTCATCCTTTCCTACCTTCTTTCGCTTAGGATGTAGATGTTCTGCATATGAGACAATGAGGTCCAAGCCACGCATGGTAGGGCAACAGTGTCAAAGGAATCTGGATCCCTGATGCTATGGAAGGGTACACCAGCACTGGAATGCTGACCTAGACATTTATGTGAGCAGAATAAACTTCAACTTTCCCCCTGTTATTTTGGGTTTTCTGTCATTCTTATCCGAAACTAATCCTAACACACCTAGAGATTCAAGCTGCAGAAATGTCAACAACAGCTTTAGTTCAGGAATCTGCTGAGGATGTTTTCCAGCTGAAACAAATGAGGAAATGAAGGAGAAACTCACCTTGCATGGCAGGCTTCACATGCCCGAGCAATTTCTCAACAAAAGGCAACAGCAGGAGCCACTGTGTCATTATTTAGAGCCCAGGTTCCATGGATCAGGGAATGTTGGAGACAGAGGGCTCAAAGGGGAAATGGAAGTTAAGAGGTGTTTAAGAGTCAAGATGGGAGAGGGACCTCCCTGATGGCACAATGGATAAGACTCTGTGCTCCCTATGCAGGGGTCCAGGTTCAATCCCTGGTCAGGGAACTAGATCCCACAACTAAGAGTTCACATGCTGCAACTAAGGAGCCCTGGAGCCGCAACTACGACCCAGGATAACCAAAATAAATAAATAATTTTTTTTTAAAAAAGGTTCAAGATGGGAGAGAAAGATCTCAAAACAAACTAATGACCGGGCTTGCCATCACTGCTGTTTCTAAACTTTGCAAAAGTGTAAAAATCTTTTGGGGAAGAAAATTCTCTTCTGCCCTCAGGTTCTCTGGCTGGGTCTGCAAAATAATCTGACAACAGACATATTAATATGAGAAAAGACATACAAATTTCTTTGATGTTAAAAGGTTTACATGATGTGGGGTCTTCCTAGAAAGAGAGAAAACTTACAAAGAAACAGCTAAACTTCGAGGCCTTTATAGCATTTGAACATAAGAGGTTACATTTAAAAAGAAGCGTCAAGACAAATGGAAAGGACTTTGAGCTTCTAGGAGCAGCAAATTGTAGGAAGGCAAATATATGGGAAATTAATGGTAGATAAGGCCTAGTTGGTAAGGTTTGTTTGTGTAGACTCTCGCGGGGCCATCCTGCCTCCTGTATCACTGGAAGTTGTTACTCCCTTCCCATGGACAGTGGGTGGGGGGGTGTGGCAGTGGGGAGGCACCTTCACAAGGGGAATTTGTGATCTTACTTTCCAGAAGACGGAGGACAGCAGAGAGCTCATCCTGTGCCTGCTTTTTCTCAATTGCCTTCAGCTCAAAATAATCCTTATGCCAGAGTGGCCTATATTGGGATGGTGTATTCTGACCTCCTACAGTCTCATATGTCACCCTGAGAGAAATATGTGTTGATTCTTCCCATAGGAATGATAAAACATGTTGCCGACATTAACTTTTTGAGGGAGCTTCCTCCTAGTTGAGTTTGTTTACGGATCAAGGATTTCAGATGACTTACACAGATGCACTAGCATCCTGGTGAAGCCCAAATCAGGATGTCACTGTCTGTTTTATGGAAAGTGCAAGGTTCTGGGAGCACCACTTTGTCTTGATAATTACTTGAAAATCTTGGTATTGGTTTTTTTTCTGTTGTTTAATTTTGTTGGTGTTGAGTGCTTTGATGATACTCTTTAAAAAGTGAGGTGTAACAGCAATTTGGTGTTTAACTTCTGAGACTCTGAAAAAAGCCACACCAGTGGTTCTAGTGAGACCCTGTCCAGGCTGCTGAAAGAACCACAGTGCTCTTCAGGTATGAAGAACCCCTCTGGTTCAGAACGAGCAGAATCAGAAATTGGGAAGGATGAGTTTTAGACTTTAATGCCTTTTAACTTTAACTCAAGCAGACAAGAGAAACTAATCTTAGAACTTTAATTTCTCCCTGGGAAATTCACAATGGTAGAGGGGTTATTTTTAAATTGGGGACATCAGTATTTTACTGGAATTTTTTATTTCTTTACTTATTTATTTATTTATTTATTTATGGCTGTGTTGGGTCTTCGTTTCTGTGCGAGGGCTTTCTCCAGTTGCAGCAAGCGGGGGCCACTCCTCATCGCGGTGCGCGGGCCTCTCACTATCGCAGCCTCTCTTGTTGTGGAGCACAGGCTCCAGACGTGCAGGCTCAGTAATTGTGGCTCACGGGCCCAGCTGCTCTGCGGCATGTGGGATCTTCCCAGACCAGGGCTCGAACCCGTGTCCCCTGCATTGGCAGGCAGATTCTCAACTACTGCACCACCAGGGAAGCCCCTGGAATGTTTTTTACTGAAGCATCTTTACAGTGTCATATAATCTCTTTGCAGAACCTCTGATAGACTGTTTTAAACGACATGGTTAGATGTAATTCAGAATGAAAAGTGAACGGGGAGCTTTCAGCTGGAGTTCAGCGTGGCCTGTAATTACTTCAGTCGATAAATTGCCTTCCAAGGGCAATAGCTACCCTCTTCACCACCAGGCTCGGGAGAACACACGAAGGAAGAGTAGTTGGCGTTTGGGCGGGAGGGGTCTGGGGTGTGCTCATGGTAAGGGCTGCACTGTCATCCTAGATTGTTGATCTCCTCCTGCAGGGGAGACAGGCACACTCTCAGTTGGCCTGGAGTTTAATGGTTAAGCCTAAGGAGCTAAGAGAACACAAACCTGGGGAATGTGGGAAAAGGGGAACTCCTTTCCCCTAGCATCTTGTTTCCATGAGAAAGGAATCCATTACAATAACATTCTGAGTTTCTTTCTGGCCCCTCTCATTCCTAAAAGGGAGGAATGGGAGAACAGGGGCTTGGCATGTGTGACTCAGCCCCTTCCTCCTTTTTCTCTTTGGGATCTGTCTCTGCATAGGGAACACATCCTGTTCTGCTCCTACTTTCTGCAAACTTCAGAGTGGCAGGCTCTGCCGGCGCAGTTGGAGGCCTTCAGTTGTCCAACACTCGCTACGACTGTGTGGGTAAGTCTGCCTGACTTTGGGGTTCAGTGTTAGAAAGCTCACTTGCCCACAGCTACAAGCCACGTTCTCCAATATCATCTTTATTAGCAATAATGGTGATATTTAATCTCCGTCTGCTTGACTCATGTTTCAGCTGGCCCTTCTATAAGGTACATGGTCTCTCAGGGTATGGTAGGTGTGGCCAGAATTACTTGGAGACCACTCTCAGAGAGTTACCACTAAATACACTAAGTCCCAGCAATTGGGAGGCAAAATAGACTTAGTTCCATCCAGGACTAAGGCTGGGCGATAAAGCCAGAGAATTCTAGCATGTCATCAGTGAGCTAGCTGCACATATACTTTTTGAAAGACCATTAGAACTAGGGTCTTAGGTTGAATTCCACCAGAAACAGACCTTAAGATAAGAATTTGAGGGCAGGTCATTCGTTTGAGAGGTAAACCCAGGAAATGCCAGTTCAGGAAGTGAGGAAGTAAAACATAAAATGGAACACAAAACTGTGCATTAATGAAGTTACTACTATGGGAATGGGGCTTAGCTTACTGAGGACCTCTGGGAGACTGCATAGGACACTTCTTAGAGTTGTGCCACACCTACCAGCACCACCAAGGGGCAAAAGGCTGGGATATTTATCCACCAACTCCACTGGCCATGGGTTGAGGACTGCTCTCAGGGGCATAAATTCCCTGGCACTTCACCCTGCCTTGCACATTGGTCTAGTGTCCCCAGGAGGCTGGAGAAGTCCCTCATACAAAGACTGAGAAAGTTGTAATGCAAAAGGGCCCCAATGGTAACTGCTACAACTGCAGATGCTGCATTATCACAAAAGTAAACGTTTTATGGAGACCTTAGCAGTCCTCACAACTTTTCCATGTATCATCTCACTTGACCTTCAAAACAATGTTGTGACGTATCTAGTCAGGAACTTGGATCCTAATCAGGGGTAAAGAGAGGATGAGAACACTGAAGATCAGAGAGATGGGGCAAAGCACAACAAAGTAATAAATGACAAAATAATATATGGAAGTTTAAAATGAGACCAAGCCAAGTCCCGGACTTCTTCAGTGAATGGAGAAATAGCAATTCTTTTTGAGAGGATGGAGTCGAACTTGAATGAGAACAAGAGTAAATTCTTTAATGTAAGTGCTTTGCTGAATTCATATGCAGAATTAACATACCAGTCCACTTCCATCAAGGGCATCAAATTGCAGCTATTGTTTGCTTAGGCTGCAAAAATAGTCACCCTATATCCTTGAAGTTTAATTCAACTATTTCTGTAAGTTTTAGATGATGGATAGCTAAAGGGTTAAACCAGAAGCTGTCGTTGAACTCTTATGCCTTATAATTGATATTTTGAAAAGCTAAAGCACATTAAATTCCTGAGGATAGCAATTTGCAAGATTGAATGGCATTGCAGCATACTAATTCAAACTGGAAACATTCAGCTAAGTTAATATTAATCTCAGAGTATTCTAAGATTCAAGTGAAGATATGTCCTTTGGGCCTTGTAAAATTAGACTACAAAAAACAGATTTTTTGAGGATATTTTCAGTCACTTGGATACACAGTGAGCAGTAAATAAAACTCTTGTAAAACCATAGATTCTGATTTTGGTGTTTTCATCATCTGGAAAACATTACAAGAACAAAAGAATATGCTGTGGTAAATTGTAAAAAGTAAAAAAAAAAAAAATTTAAGGAGGAAGAGAAAGTGAAAGACAAACGAAAAAAATAAAAATTATTAATCTCTTACTCTCAAAAAAGGCAGCCCACTTTAACACTTCCATCGTTGACTACAAAGGTGAAGTCCAAAACCTGGTATTTGAGATCCCGCAGAGTCGGGCCAAAACTACCTCCTCCAACACCCCATCCATCACGAAGTCCAGTCAATTCTATCTCCAAAATGCGTCTCAATTTCTACCACCATCATCTCAGGACCGAACTACTGCAACAGTCTCCTAATTGGTCTCCCTCCTTCCTTGCTGGCTCCTGCAACCTGTCCTCAGAGCAGCTTTAAAAATCCTTCTCTGGTATAATGAACTTTCTTGATTACCTACCCAGCATCTTCCCCTTTCTTCCTTTGCTAATAGTTTCCAAATTATTTGGGGGAACCTATTCTACCCTTACTAAGTAGCAGCCATGCCACTGGGATTGACCCCAGCCCTAGCTTCAGGGGGTTCCTGATTGGAATAAGAACTTCACTGCAGAGTTATGCAGAGAGGTGCATAGCAAGGGCCCGCCCACAGTGACTGGTCCGGGCTGACCCAATCAGAGTGAAGATGAGGAATTCTGTTAAATTCCTCACCTGCTTAAAGAAGCTAGACCCTCCCTTCCCTGTTGAAAAAAAGACACCCGTACCCTGGTTGCTGCCAAAAATCATCTTGCCACCTTGAGAGAAACTAGCCCAAGGACTCTCCCAGAAGAGCAAAGAAGAGAGTTCCTGAGAAATGAAGCCAGAGCCCTCACCTCAAGGTCCTCTGAACTTTTCGGTTACTCGGGTCAATAAATCCCCTTTATTGTTTAAACCCTTGACATGGGGTTTTCTTTCTCATACAGTGAGAGCTTCCCAACGAACATGGCGGCAAGTCTAAACTTCTTACAGGATCTGCAAGGCCCTCAGGCCTCTCCACCCTTGTTTCATGTCAGTCTCCTGTGCCCGCTACTCTCCGGGCAACCAGACCTCCTTGTGTTCCTTGAACCGAGCATGCTTTTCCCACCTCTGTGTTTTCAGCACTTCTGTTCTCTCTGTACTCTTGCCCCAGCTCTTTAATGTCACCTTGTCGTCCAGGCCTCACTCTGACTCTCCCCACCTGATGGCCCAGTCCACTTTCTAACCCGCACTAACTCTTCTGTTGCCAGTGCAGTTTCAAATTCAGCAACCCCGTAAGACAAGCAGAGGGGGACGGTCAGGCTGTGAGTAAATAATAATCTTGGGTACCACAAGCAAATATTGCATTTGTTCTCCTTCCACTGTCACCTCTGGGAGGAAATTATACAATGGATTTGTGGGGACATCAAATTTTTCTGGGGTTAAGATGGAGAATCTTATTGCCAAGAATTCCAAGAGGCTGCTCCCCATGAGACAAAAGCCAAACTGCACTTTGCTGCCAGTTGTGTGGGTCTAGAAGGTCTCGGCTGAGAGCTGATAGGGGTGGGACACGAGGAGAAGGTGGAGGGAGAGACAGCAGCAAGGCACTGAAAGGTGAGGGAGGTTGCAGGGGTCAGAGAGAGCAGACCATTCAGCACTGGAGAGAGTTGAAGAGGACTTAGAAGATATTTTGATGAACGATGCCTGGTGCACAGTTGTCTCCTTAAAAACATTCCATGGGAAACAAAACAGACTAGAGGTTACCAGGGGTGAGGGAGGGGGCATGGGAGTTACTGTTTGATGGTTACAGAGTTTCTGTTTGGTGTAATGAAAAAGTTCTAGAAATAGACAGTGGTGATGGTGGCACAACATGTGAATGTAATTGATGCCACTTAAAATGTCAAAATCGTCAATTGTATGTTATGTATATTTTACCACAGTTTTTAAAAATACCAAAAAAGAAGAGTTTTTTTAAAAAACTAGCTAACTGTGTATAAGATGAACTGGAGTAGGTCAAACTTACCAAGAAGGAGGCTGGCACATTAATCTAGTCAGGAGGTGATGAGAACTTCAACTAGAGCAGTGAAAGTCAGTCAGGGGAAAAATTAGAAATAGAATAGTCAGGACCAAAAACATCTGGTTTTGGACCTGCTGAGTTTGAGGCGTGTGGTGGATATTGCCCAGCTCTCTCCATCAGGGCTGAGGTCTTCATTCTCTCAGCTGGCCTGGATGCAGGTTGATAACAGCCCACAGCTGCAGCCCTCTCTGGACATGGCCGTTGGCCAAATGAAGCTGCATTGTACAAGGGGTTGTGGAAACTTGGGAAGAAATGATTTCTACCAGAAGGAGGGATGGGCAGAGAAGGCAATCTGAGGAACTCCGTTGTATTTGGCAACAGAGAGGTCCTTGGTGACCTTGGCAGGAGAAGTGTATCTGCAGAGGGACAAGGTCTGGATCGCAGTGGGATGGAGGCCACAAGGGAGGCAATGAGGAAGAGCTGGACCTGCATCTGGAAGGAAGGGTAGGAAGTAGGGCATGGAAAGACCTGCCAGGCAGGGAGAATGGTGTGAGCTAGGGAACCCAGGCTGGGGAATCACCCAGTTTAACTGGAGGAGGTTGGGGGAAGGCAGGAGGGATGGCTAGAGAGATGGATCATGCCCATGCATGGCTGTCTTAACTGGTAGGCTGTGGGGTTTGAGCAGAATTAACCAGGCTGTCTCCACACTTGTGCCTGAGTTCCACTGGGTTCAGGAAACTGCCTTCTGGTGGGAACTGGGCATTCTCTCCCCAGAGCGTGGCCTTGACCATTCACACCAGCTAGATGTTTTGGCTGCAGTCCCTTGGACTCCATATTTATGAATGCAAATGTAATACATTTTCTGAAGTGAATTCCATTAAGCCAGTTTAATTCCTGCATCAATCCTATTCTGTCACATAAACTTGTATCTAATACTTTTTACTTTTTATTTTACTGAAATTATTTTCAAAGGATTTATTTCTGTTTTGTGTAAATTGTACAGGAAGTATTTAATACATCTATCAAATTACATCCATTATAGCTTCTGCCATTGTAAATTTTCTTTTGTGACCAGTGTTTTTATCAAATCCAATTTCCCTAGACAAATATTTGCAGATCTAAATTTTATTAAGGCTCCCAGGAATGCAAGGATTCTTCAGTATACACAAATCAATCAATGTGATAAACCATATTAACAAATTGAAGGAGAAAAACCATATGATCTTCTCAATAGATGCAGAAAAAGCTTTCAACAAAATTCAACACCCATTTATGATAAAAAACCCTCCAGAAAGTAGGCATAGAAGGAACTTACCTCAACATAATAAAGGCCACATATGACAAACCGACAGCCAACATCATTCTCAATGGTGAAAAACTGAAACCATTTCCTCTAAGATCAGGAACAAGAAAAAGTTGTCCACTCTCACCACTATTATTCAACATAGTTTCAGAAGTTTAAGCCACAGCAAGCAGAGAAGAAAAAGAAATAAAAGGAATCCAATTCAGAAAAGAAGTAAAGCAGTCACTGTTTGCAGATGACATGATACTATACATAGAGAATCCTAAAGATGCTACCAGAAAACTACTAGAGCTAATCAATGAATTTGGTAAAGTAGCAGGATACAAAATTAATGCACAGCAATCTTTTGCATTCCTATACACTAATGATGAAAAATCTGAAAGAGAAATTAAGGAAACACCCCCATTTACCATTGCAACAAAAAGAATAAAATACCTAGGAATAAACCTACCTAAGGAGACAAAAGACCTGTATGCAGAAAACTATAAGACACTGATGAAAGAAATTAAAGATGATACAAACAGATGGAGAGATATACCATGTTCTTGCATTGGAAGAATCAACACTGTGAAAATGACTATACTACCCAAAGCAATCTACAGATTCAATGCAATCCCTATCAAACTACCAATGGCATTTTTCACAGAACTAGAACAAAAAATTTCACAATTTGTATGGAAATGCAAAAGACCCTGAATAGCCAAAGCAATCTTGAGAAAGAAAAACGGAGCTGGAGGAATCAGGCTCCTGGACTTCGGACTATACTACAAAGTTACAGTAATCAAGACAGTATGGTACTGGCACAAAAACAGAAATATAGATCAATGGAACAGGATAGAAAGCCCAGAGATAAACCCATGCACATATGGTCACCTTATCTTTGATAAAGAAGGCAAGAATATACAACAGAGAAAAGACAGCCTCTTCAATAAGTGGTGCTGGGAAAACTGGACAGCTACATGTAAAAGAATGAAATTACAACACTCCCTAACACCATACACAAAAATAAACTCAAAATAGATTAAAGACCTAAATGTAAGGCCAGACACTATAAAACTCTTAGAGGAAAACATAGGCAGAACACTCTATGACATAAATCACAGCAAGATCCTTTTTGACCCACCTCCTAGAAAAGTGGAAATAAAAACAAAAATAAACAAATGGGACCTAATGAAACTCCAAAGCTTTTGCACAGCAAAGGAAATCATAAACAAGACGAAAAGACAACCCTCAGAATGGGAGAAAATATTTGCAAATGAAGCAACTGACAAAGGATTAATCTCCAAAATATAACAAGCAGCTCATGCAGCTCTATATCGAAAAAACAAACAACCCAATCCAAAAATGGGCAGAAGATCTAAATAGACATTTCTCCAAAGAAGATATACAGATTGCCAACAAACACATGAAAGGATGCTCAACATCACTAATCATTAGAGAAATGCAAATCAAAACTACAGTGAGGTATCACCTCACACCAGTCAGAATAGCCATCATCAAAACATCTACAAACAATAAATGCTGGAGAGAGTGTGGAGAAAAGGGAACCCTCTTTCACTGTTGGTGGGAATGTAAATTGATACAGCCACTATGGAGAACAGTATGGAGGTTCCTTAAAAAACTAAAAATAGAACTACCATACAACCCAACAATCCCACTACTGGGCATGTACCCTGAAAAAACCATAATTCAAAAAGAGTCATGTACCACAATGTTCATTGCAGCTTTATTTACAATAGCCAGGACATGGAAGCAACCTAAGTGTTCTTTGACAGATGAATGGATAAAGAAGATGTGGCACGTATATACAATGGAATATTACCATAAAAAGAAACGAAATTGAGTTATTTGTAGTGAGGTGGATGGACCTAGAGACTGTCATACAGAGTGAAGTAAGTCAGAAAGAGAAAAACAAATACCGTATTCTAACACATATATATGGAATCTAAAAATTGGTTCTGACGAACCTCGGGCAGGACAGGAATAAAGACACAGACATATAGAATGGACTTGAGGATATGGGGAGGGGGAAGGGTAAGCTGGGACGAAGTGAGAGAGTGGCATGGACATATATACACTACCAAATGTAAAATAGATAGCTAATGGGAAGAAGCTGCATAGCACAGGGAGATCAGCTCAGTGCTTTGTGACCACCTAGAGGGGTGGGATAGGGAGGGTGGGAGCGAGACGCAAGAGGGAGGAGATATGGGGATGTATGTATATGTATAGCTGATTCACTTTGTTATACAGCAGAAACTAACACACCATTGTAAAGCAATTATACTCCAATAAAGATGTTTAAAAAAATTGTATTTATGTGTATATATATATATATATATATATATATATGGCATACATAATACATTAGAACAATGGCCTCTATATATTAAATTGTAAAGAGTAATTTATAAAGAATAGATATAATTTGGAGAGAGAATGGGAACACACTGAGGAAGACATATTTTAAAACATTTTACAGATAGAGGTGTAGAATCAAGAAAGTTCAGAGAACTTCTGATGAAGAAGTCCTGGGGCCACAGTTCTCAAACTTGGATGGACCTAAAAAACTTATTTCAGATGCATATTCCTAGGTCTCACACCATGGTATTCTCATGCACTAATCTAGGATGGGAGTGAGAAATCTACCTTTTTAACAAGTGCCCTAGTGGTTTTGAGTCAAAAAGCCCATGGACCAGACTTAATAAACACAGGCATATTGTTAGCAGAGGCTCTTCAGTCAAAAGATACTGGGTTCAAATCTTGCCTCTGACATTGATCAGCCACAGAGCTTTGAGAAAGTGAACTTTAACGTCTCAAAGCCACAATTTTCTCATTTGTAAAATGAGCATAATAATAATAATGGCTACCTCATAAGTTTGTAAAACAGTGCTTAGCACATAGCAAAGGTTTAATAAATATTAACTATTTCGTTATGATGGATTTATTTTTAAATCCTGTGGGAGGCATCACAAATGTTCCTAGGGCAAGGTGAGCCATCACCCTTGTGGCCTTTGTCATCCATCTTACAAAGAGACTTTGTGTGTGACCTGTCCCTTTTATCCCACCTTCCTTTTTCTCTTTTTTCTCAAATTATTTTCCTCTTCAAAGCTGCCCTTGAAGTTCTTTTTAACTTGATTTCATCTACATAAAAATATTCAGACATGGGCACTTGTGATACTACTGTCTCTACTTATGAATATGTTAGAACTTTTGCTTAATAATAAGTTTTTAAAACTCATTATTCACTTAAAGTGCTCCAAACACCCTCCCTAAGGATGGCTCTGACTAATAGCATGTGAAATTTACACCTGGGCAATGAATTTCAGGCACCATCTCTGGAACTCCTACCACATGTGAGTCACTGGAGAGCTGATATGACAACAATACATACAAGGTGTGAGGCTTATTCATGGCCCTAGCATGGCCCTCTGTGAAGAATGTCAACCATCCCAGCACATACAATGCCAATTTGTCAGAGCTACGGGAGTCAGTTTTTCCAGGCAGACTGTGATCTCACTGCTGGGATAATCCAGTTCGCAAGGATCTGTCTGGGGCCCTGGGGCCAAATCTCCAACTCCTGTCAAGACTCCCCACATGGGCTTCCCTGGTGGCACAGTGGTTAAGAATCCACCTGCCAATGCAGGGGACACAGGTTTGAACCCTAGTCCGGGAAGATCCCACATGCCATGGAGCAACTACTGAGCCTGTGCTCTAGAGCCCACATGCCACAACTACTGAAACCCACGTGCCTAGAGCCCATGCTCCTCAACAAGAGAAGCCACCACAATGAGAAGCCTGCTCACCGCAATATAGAGTAGCCCCCGCTGGACGCAACTAGAGAAAGCCCGCACAGCAATGAAGACCCAACACAGCCAAAAATAAATAAATAAAATAAATAAATTAAAAAAAAAAAAAGTCCCCACAGACAAAAGCGGATGATTATAGGAACAAGGTAAAAAGAATGTAGACAGATGATGATGATAATAATATTCATTATTACTAGTGGGAAAGAAATTTAAAGCACTTGCCTGAATTTCCATAGCTCAGTGCCAACATTTTTGTAAAAAGGTACTAGATCAGTGCCTCCGCTTTCTTATGTGTATTTTGGAAATAACAATAGAACGTATCTCTCAGGTTGTCATAGAAATAAATGAGGTTGTATTTTTAAAGTGCATCCCTATCAAAATATCAATGGCATTTTTGCACAAATGGAAAAACTCTATCCTAAAATTCATATGGATTCTCAAGGGACCCAGATAGCCAAAGCAATCTTGGAAAAGAAGAACAAAATTGGAGATATCACACTTTCTGATTTCAAAATATATCACAAAGCTACAATAATCAAAGCAGGGTGGTGTTAGCATAAAGACAGACACCAAGATCAATAAAATAGAATAGGGAGCTCAGAAATAACATAGTTTCCAGCATGTATTTATGAGGCATTTAATAAATGTACCACCATCATCATCATCACCACCACCATCACTGTCACTAAGCTTGATTATAATTACCCATTTTTCTCCCAGCCTCCTTTTCAGTATGCTGCGTACTGATGCCAGTCATTTAATTCAGGTTCATTTCTTCACTTCTTTTATAGACTTTGAGTTTGGCAAGTGTTTAGTAGGTATAAGGAGACCTGTGATTCGAGCAGGGATTAAGTGAGGAAGAACAGGTTCCAATCTTATTAGGCCCCGAAGGACTCAACCTGACAGAATCTTTTCTACCTTCCAGGGTATTGAATAGACATGAGGGAACTTATCTTTGTCCCACTGTTGGGAGTTACTGGATGAGCAGTGGTGGTCAGCAAGTCTATAGGCAAAGCCATAGCTCACACAAAGCCAATTATGACCCCTGGGTGCTGTTCACAACTTTATATAGAGTCTTCAGCATATGGGAGGCCAAATGAGGTTTGTGCTCTTAAATGTCACACTCTTGGGTACATTCTCAATATCTGACTGCACAGAGAATGAAACAAACAGTCTAAAGGAGAATTTTATTGTGCAGGTAATTTCAGAGCATCCTTGAGGTCAGGGAATAAAATGTTGGGCAGACTACTCAGACGTCAAGGCCTGCACATGTGTTTCTTACTGCCTTCAGCTACAACTACTCCTGGAGTTCCAGAGAGGCTTAACAAGAGCCAAGAAAGTTTCTGAGGTTTATCAGCAACTGCCAGAATTCTGGGTTGACATTCTCTCCGAGCAGTTTTATTTATTTATTTATTTATTTATTGAAGTATAGTTGATTTACAATATCATGTAAGTTTGAAGTGTACAGCACAGAGAGCAACGTTATTTGATGTCCCAGGTAGAAGCTGTTTGCTTTTTTCTTCCCTAAAATAATAGCTACAACTTAAATATAGTCAATTGTAATGACCAAATTTGAGTTTCATTTCATGTTGCAAAATTTGTTAGTCCCAGTTTACTTCACTCATGCCATTGTAAAAGTCTACTACTGCTGAGTTTTGTTTAAAGGTCTATGTGTGGGAGATGGTCTGTGTTCAGTCCTGTTTTTCACCAGGAGGTAATTATCAATTCATCAACCTGCAAGCAGGTATAACTCTTACAAACACAGCCAAGGAAGGGGTGCCAGCCCTGACGTGCTGTCTATGCCATCACAGGTGGATTCTATTGGAGCTGCCCTTCTCTCATGGCTAAACCCTACCCGAGGCAGCTGGTGACTGTTCCCACACTCACACACTATAACAGGGAGCTGTCACCTCACTGATTACCCGGATCCTTGGTGTCTGCAGCTCTATACTGGAGACCCTAAGGCAACCTGAGCTTTCCAGGGAATTTACACAAAGAGAGAGTTTTCTGTTTTCCCAGGAACTGGGCCATGATGAAAATCAGAATGACGCTGGTGCGCCCCCCTCACCACCCGCCAAGGAGTCATGGGATGATAAGCATTTAGGTAAATAAATAGGTACCAGCTGCTGGTGTGCACAACTCTGGACTTCAGTGGACATGAGTTCTGGATGTCTTACAGAACCTGACACATCAGGGGCTGGGTCTGTGCTACAGTCTCAACAGGAGGTTAGTAACCTGGGGTCCCTGGGCTCTCCCCAAGGGGTCTCTGAATATGAATGGGAAAAAATGACCTCTGTATTGTCAATAACCTTAAAGTCAAATTTGGCACTTCCTTCCACTGTGAAGGTAGGCAACAAATCACAGTAGAATTAGCAGTGCTTTTTTTTTTTTTTTTTTTTTTTCCACACACACACACTGTATTTTATTTTTACAAGAGATAAATAGACTGACACCAAGCATTGTACATGGATGACCACAACAAAAGCAACAATGATTGCAATTACCAAACATGAAACACAGTTATACTATGTCATAATATTGACATTCAGTCCACTAATCCTCCACTGTGACAGCTCCTTTACTTTGCAGTGAAAATTGATTTGTATATTCTTTTCCTCTGAGTCCTTGTGGGATTTTTTTTTTTTTAATTCAGACAGAAAGTCACAAAAATTATACTCATCCTCATCAGTTCACTCAGTCCCATGTAATTAATTTCTTTTTTTTTTCATCTTGATCTTTTGTTAGCACTTTTATGAGTTCATCAGTTTTTCATTAGAGTTCTGAAAATGCTTATTCATTCAGTTCAGCAGTACAGTCAGTTACCAGAAACCTGTACTTGTCAGAGTCTTTTCCATGAATTTCTTGAAGATGAAACCCTTTTATAGGAACATATTTGCAAAATCATCAGAGTACACCCAGAACTGTCTGTAAATGACAAAAGACTTAAAAATGACCATGGTTAAAGATTTGATGAAAGTTCATAATAATGCAGTTGACAAGAAAATTAGTTATTTCTGAGATATACATTTTAAAGTAATAACTAGGATTATTACTTATAACATTATACCAGAACATATAAGATTTTTAGACGTTTCCTGTAATGTCTGAAACATTTATATTAACATATTTCCATACATATTTCCATACAAATACAAATATAAGATTTTTAGAAATTTCCTGTAATGTCTGAAACATTTATATTAACATATTTCCATACATATTTCCATACAAATACAAATATAAGATTTTTAGAAATTTCATGTAATGTCTGAAACATTTATATTAACATATTTCCATACATATTTCCATACAAATACAAATATAAGATTTTTAGAAATTTCATGTAATGTCTGAAACATTTATATTAACATATTTCCATACATATTTCCATACAAATACAAATATAAGATTTTTAGAAATTTCATGTAATGTCTGAAACATTTATATTAACATATTTCCATACAAATAACCCAATGAAAGTTTAGTATTAGTTGTTTTGTTTGTTTTTTTATACTGCAGGTTCTTATTAGGCATCAGTTTTATACACATCAGTGTATACATGTCAATCCCAATCGCCCAATTCAGCACACCACCATCCCCACCTCATCGCAGCTTTCCCCCCTTGGTGTCCATATGTCCATTCTCTACATCTGTGTCTCAACTTCTGCCCTGCAATCTGGCTCATCTGTACCATTTTTCTAGGTTCCACATACATGCATTAATATACGATATTTGTTTTTCTCTTTCTGACTTACTTCACTCTGTATGACAGTCTCTAGATCCATCCACTTCTCAACAAATGGCTCAATTTCGTTCCTTTTTATGGCTGAGTAATATTCCATTGTATATATGTACCACATCTTCTTTAGCCATTCGTCTGTTGATGGGCATTTAGGTTGCTTCCATGACCTGGCTATTGTAAATAGTGCTGCAATGAACATTCGGGTGCACGTGTCTTTTTGAATTACGGTTTTCTCTGGGTATATGCCCAGTAGTGGGATTGCTGGGTCATATGGTAATTCTATTTTTAGTTTTTTAAGGAACCTCCATATTGTTCTCCATAGTGGCTGTATCAATTTACATTCCCACCAACAGTGCAAGAGGGTTCCCTTTTCTCCACACCCTCTCCAGCATTTGTTGTTTGTAGATTTTCTGATGATGCCCATTCTAACAGGAGTGAGGTGATACCTCATTGTAGTTTTGATTTGCATTTCTCTAATAATTAGTGATGTTGAGCATCTTTTCATGTGCTTCGTGGCCGTCTGTATGTCTTCTTTGGAGAAATGTCTATTTAGGTCTTCTGCCCATTTTTGGATTGGGGTGTTTGTTTCTTTGATATTGAGCTGAATGAGCTGTTTATATATTTTGGAGATTAATCCTTTGTCCGTTGATTCATTTGCAAATATTTTCTCCCATTCTGAGGGTTGTCTTTTCGTCTTGTTTATGGTTTCCTTTGCTGTGCAAAAGCTTTGAAGTTTCATTAGGTCCCACTTGTTTATTTCTGTTTTTATTTCCATTACTCTAGGAGGTGGATCGAAAAAGATCTTGCTGTGATTTATGTCAAAGAGTGTTCTTCCTATGTTTTCCTCTAAGAGTTTTATAGTGTCCAGTCTTACATTTAGGTCTCTAATCCATTTTGAGTTTATTTTTGTGTATGGTGTTAGGGAGTATTCTAATTTCATTCTTTTACATGTGGCTGTCCAGTTTTCCCAGCACCACTTATTGAAGAGACTGTCTTTTCTCCATTGTATATCTTTGCCTCCTTTGTCATAGATTAGTTGACCATAGGTGCGTGGGTTAATCTCTGGGCTTTCTATCTTGTTCCATTGATCTATGTTTCTGTTTTTGTGCCAGTACCATATTGTCTTGATTACTGTAGCTTTGTAGTATAGTCTGAAGTCAGGGAGTCTGATTCCTCCAGCTCCATTTTTTTGCCTCAAGACTGCTTTGGCTATTCGGGGTCTTTTGTGTCTCCATACAAATTTTAAGATGATTTGTTCTAGCTCCGTAAAAAATGCCATTGGTAATTTGATAGGGATTGCATTGAATCTGTAGATTGCTTTGGGTAGTATACTCATTTTCACAATGTTGATTCTTCCAATCCAAGAACATGGTATATCTCTCCATCTGTTGGTATCATCTTTAATTTCTTTCATCAGTGTCTTATAGTTTTCTGCATACAGGTCTTTTGTCTCCCTAGGTAGGTTTATTCCTAGATATTTTATTCTTTTTGTTGCAATGGTAAATGGGAGTGTTTCCATAATTTCTCTTTCAGATTTTTCATCATTAGTGTATAGGAATGCAAGAGATTTCTGTGCATTAATTTTGTAACATGCAACTTTACCATATTCATTAATTAGCTCTAGCAGTTTTCTGGTGGCAGTTTTAGGATTCTCTATGTATAGTATCATGTCATCCGCAAACAGTGACAGTTTTACTTCTTCTTTCCCAATTTGTATTCCTTTTATTTCTTTTCCTTCTCTGATTGCCGTGGCTAGGACTTCCAGAACTATGTTGAATAATAGTGGTGAGAGTGGACATCCTTGTCTCGTTCCTGATCTTAGAGGAAATGCTTTCAGTTTTTCACCATTGAGAATGATGTTTGCTGTGGGTTTGTCATATATGGCCTTTATTATGTTGAGGTAGGTTCCCTCTATGCCCACTTTCTGGAGAGTTTTTATCAGAAATCGGTGTTGAATTTTGTCAAAAGCTTTTTCTGCATCTATTGAGATGATCATATGGTTTTTCTTCTTCAATTTGTTAATATGGTGTATCACATTGATTGATTTGCGTATATTGAAGAATCCTTGCATCCCTGGGATAAATCCCACTTGATCGTGGTGTATGATCCTTTTAATGTGTTGTTGGATTCTGTTTGCTAGTATTTTGTTGAGGATTTTTGCATCTATATTCATCAGTGATATTGGTCTGTAATTTTCTTTTTTTGTAGCATCTTTGTCTGGTTTTGGTATCAGGGTGATGGTGGCCTCATAGAATGAGTTTGGGAGAGTTCCTTCCTCTGCAATTTTTTGGAAGAGTTTGAGAAGGATGGGTGTTAGCTCTTCTCTAAATGTTTGATAGAATTCACCTGTGAAGCCATCTGGTCCTGGACTTTTGTTTGTTGGAAGATTTTAAATCACAGTTTCAATTTCATTACTTGTGATTGGTCTGTTCATATTTTCTGTTTCTTCCTGATTCAGTCTTGGAAGGTTATACCTTTCTAAGAATTTGTCCATTTCTTCCAGGTTGTCCATTTTATTGGCATAAAGTTGCTTGTAGTAGTCTCTTAGGATGTTTTGTATTTCTGCGGTGTCTGTTGTAACTTCTCCTTTTTCATTTCTGATTTTATTGATTTGAGTCCTCTCCCTCTTTTTCTTGATGAGTCTGGCTAATGGCTTATCAATTTTGTTTATCTTCTCAAAGAACCAACTTTTAGTTTTATTGATCTTTGCTATTGTTTTCTTTGTTTCTATTTCATTTATTTCTGCTCTGATCTTTATGATTTCTTTCCTTCTGCTAACTTTGGGTTTTGTTTGTTCTTCTTTCTCTAGTTTCTTTAGGTGTAAGGTTAGATTGTTTACTTGAGATTTTTCTTGTTTCTTTAGGTAGGCTTGTATAGCTATAAACTTCCCTCTTAGAACCGCTTTTGCTGCATCCCATAGGTTTTGGGTCGTCGTGTTTTCATTGTCATTTGTCTCTAGGTATTTTTTTATTTCCTGTTTGATTTCTTCAGTGATCTCTTGGTTATTTAGTAACGTATTGTTTAGCCTCCATGTGTTTGTCTTTTTTACGTTTTTTTCCCTGTAATTCATTTCTAATCTCATAGCGTTGTGGTCAGAAAAGATGCTTGATATGATTTCAATTTTCTTAAATTTACTGAGGCTTGATTTGTGACCCAAGATGTGATCTATCCTGGAGAATGTTCCGTGTGCACTTGAGAAGAACATGTAATCTGCCGTTTTTGGATGGAATGTCCTATATATATCAATTAAATCTATCTGGTCTATTGTGTCATTTAAAGCTTCTGTTTCCTTATTTATTTTCATTTTGGATGATCTGTCCATTGGCGTAAGTGAGGTGTTAAAGTCCCCCACTATTATTGTGTTACTGTCGATTTCCTCTTTTATAGCTGTTAGCAGTTGCCTTATGTATTGAGGTGCTCCTATGTTGGGTGCATATATATTTATAATTGTTATATCTTCTTCTTGGATTGATCCCTGGATCATTATGTAGTGTCCTTCCTTGTCTCTTGTAACATTCTTTATTTTAAAGTCTATTTTATCTGATATGAGTATAGCTACTCCAGCTTTCTTTTGATTTCC